>NC_142804.1:8671055-8971055 GCF_049724085.1 Artemia sp. Qi Xiang Cuo
TCAAAAATAGCAAACTATTCATCCCAAACTATTGGTTTCAGTCAACATTCACCTTCGAAATACTAGAAAACCTTAGTTCAGAAAAGCCTGAAATAGCAAACTATACACCCCAAATCATAATTTTCTGACAACGCATACCTATGAAAGGCTAAGAAATCCAGCTCAGAAAAGCCGAAAATAGCAAACTGCACATCCCAAATCATAGGTTTCAGACACCACACACCTATGAAAGACTAAGAAATCCAACTCAGAAAAGTCAAAAATAGCAAACTAAATATCCCAAATCATCAGTTTCACTCAAAACACACAAACGAAAGGCTAAGAAACCTAGCTCATAAAAGCCTGAAATAGCAAACTACTCATTCCAAACTATTGGTTTCAGACAAAATTCACCTATGAAATACTAGGAAACCTTAGCTCAGAAAGGCCTGAAGTAGCAAACGACAACTGTCCCCTCATCGGTTTCAGACAACAAACATCCCGGAAAGACGGGGGCTAAGGGAGAGTCTGTGAGGGCTGGTGGACCCCTTGAGGATTATTGGTCCCGGGGGAGTTCGGGGGGGCATTTGGGGACCAGGGGGTGGGCTGTGGGGTCCGGAGAGGGCCTTTGGGGGTCTGGGTGGGCCTTGGGGGTGCCGGGGAGGGCCTTTGGGGGCCGGGGGGACTTTGGGGGACCAGGGAAGGGCGTTTGGGACCCTGTTGGTCGTTTGGGAACTCGATGGACCTTTGGGGACCGGTGGAGGACCTTTGGGACAATGGGAGGGTCTTTGGGTGACTGGGGGACATTTGGGGCCGGGGGATGGCCTTTGGGGGTCTGAGTGGGCCTTTGGGGGACCGGTGGAGGGCCTTTGGGAGTTTGGGAGGCTTTGAGGACCGGGGGCTTCCTTCGGGGTTGGGGTAGGAGGATTGGAACCCTTTGGGGTTGGGTTAGAGGACCTCACAACACTCTTCAAATGAAGCTTGTGTATTATAACGACCATACTCAAATTCTCTTCTATAATCTCTTCAATAATCTTCTTTTAAAATGTCTTTATCTGTTTCGCCGAAATAGTTCCATAACCTGTCTAAAACGGTTTCGCCCAAATAATCCCTAACCGTAAATTCAGCGTGTTCCTTTGTTATTGGCATCTCTGCGCTAACGCATTTCAAAATAATATGAAACCTTTTTGCGCGCTAAAACAATTCATCGCTAAGATGTTTCTTGCCTAATTGTTTCCATGGCCTTTGGTTATTAATATCCTTTGGAGTTCGACCAGTAGAACTGTTCCCGAGGCAAAGACATTAATGATTTGGATCTATTCCTGGAGAAATGTTTCTAGGCGAAAATTTTTAAAGTCTGACAGATGATGTCATTGATTGATTGATCTGTCAAGAAAGGGGAAATTAATTTGTTGTTTCTAAGGGGAATTATTGATTCACGATAGGTGAATTGAGGTCGACAGCACAGGTGTTCTGACTCGTGACTACACCACGTGGTTTATGGTTTTATCAGTGAGAAAGTTCCTGTTTTTTCATTCTCACTGAGAAAACCATAAACCACGTGGTAATGTCACGAGTCAATAAGGCCTCTCTACTTATGTATTTATTTATTTACTTATATGTATGTATTTTTCTTAAAAACGAATTCATATTTTTTTAAAAAATTGGCACCTTAAGATTTTCTGGCCTGAAAAAAAAAACGATGTAGGCAGGCCACGAAATTGACAAAATTTGCTTAAGCCTTAATTTTGGAGAAAAAATTTCATGTTAATGGCGTCACATTCACCTATCTCCATATTGTAATTTAAGGACCAAATTACATCGTTTTTTAATAGAGGTGGAATCGTTTTTGATATTTAGGACACGAGCGCGCGAATCACGCTCAATTGCAATCGAAAATGTTGCAAAACGAAATCTGCAGTTAAAAACTACGACAAATCAAAATTACAATAGAATGAATGAACGTTCATGAACGAACGTGTATCGCATTCATAACTGAAATGAAATACATTCATAAATGAATATATCTCATTTGGTTTATTCAGATATTGAGATTTTTTTGGTTTTTCCATGATGCGAACTTTTCTCGTTTTTTGCTTAAAGAAATCGCGGAAAATTAGGTGAATTCATTAAAAATAAAATGACGAAGATTCATTGTTGATGTTGGTTTGAATTCGCTAATCCTCTTGTTTAAATTATTTCCGTAAATGCACGTTTAATAGATGATTTTATCACATGGATTCTTGCACGTACGCAGGTACGTGCCCAAAATCTCATGATTTTTTTATTTTCCCATATTTTTCTGACACTTTTCATAAAATAAGGGATTTGAAGGACCCCCCCCCCCCGAAACAAATTCCTGCGTATGTAACTGGATAAATTTATTCAATTTTATTTTTTAAAGAAAATTAATTAGTGTTCAATGACAAAGTTTGGCCTTTAATTATTTATAAAAATTATTTTATAGAATATCCTTATACTTTAAATTTGATAGCAAACAAAATGTAACGACAAAATTGGTCGCAATTGGTTCTGAAACCATCCAATGAGTGATTGAAATACCTCGTAGGCATTAAATCTAAACCACAAACCACAAGCAGCATAAACCACAAGTCTATGCTGCTACATTTTTGGTTGACTCAGAGAATAGCTTGATTCAAGGTTCATTTTTTATCCGTGGAGGGGAGAACGCAGCTTAACAGTAAATAAAACTATAAAAAAGGAATTTTGATACCAATAGATATATCAAAAGAATTAGCTTATTAAGCTAAGTCCAAATATATAAGTTTCACTAAGTTTAGTTTAACCCATCAAAGGCTACGATCCTGAGAGAATTTGCCTCATTATTGAAAAATGGAGGGAAACACCCTTTAAAAGTCGAAGAATCTTAAGGATACCATCAGATTCAGCGTATCAGAGAACCTCATTTTAGAGGTTTCATCCCCCTATCTGCAAAAATGTGAAATTTTCTATTTTTTGCCAGAAGAAAGATCACGGATGCGTGCTTCTTTGTTTGTTTGCTTGCGTTTTTTCCCCAGGGGTGATCGTATCAACCCAGTGACCCTAGAATACTGAAAGAGGGCTTATTCGAAAAAAATTAAAAGTTCTAGTATCCTTTTTCGGTGACCGAAAAGATTCGAGGGCAACTAGGCCCTCTCTCCCAACCTTTTTTCCCAAAATCATCCAATAAAAATTTTGTGATAGCCATTTTTATATCATAGTTGGAAGACCCAATAACTATGTATTCAGATATAAGATGACCCTTCTCCCCCCCCACAGCTCCATGGGCAAAGTCCTTAAGTTATACAATTCGCCAAATTGTTTATGCCTAGTATTTGTTACTGGGAAGCTTGCATAAATTTTCGGGTGGGGGGGGGTGAATTTCCTGCTGGGGTGCTTTTACAAGGGGAATTATCCATGAGGAGGGAAGTTTTCTGAGGGTGAACTTTTCAGGGGAAATTTTACAGTGGGGGATTCGCCATAATTCCTATACAAAATCGTTTGTGTAACTTACAGGTCTTTCCCCACGAACTGTGGAGGTCACCACCAAAGGCATAGTTATTGGACCTTTCAAATATGCTTAATCAAATGACTATCTTAAAATTTTGTTCGGATATCTTTGAAGAAAAAGTGGGCGTCCGAGCGGATTATTTGCCCTCCAATATTTTTGGTCACTTAAAAAAGGCACTAGAACTTTTAATTTCCGTTCTAATGAGCTCTCTTCTCAACTTATAGGGCCATTTGTTCGATACGATCACTCCTGGAGAAAAAACAATAAAAAAACAAACAAATAAACACACATCCGTGATCTTTCTTCTGGCAAAAAATACAACATTCAATATTTTTGTAGACAGGAGTTTGAAACCTCGACAGTAGGGCTCTCTAATATGCTGAATCTGATGCTATGATTTTCATTAAGATTTCTTGAATATTTGGGGCTGTTTTCCCCCTTTTTTAAAAATCCGGCACTTTTTCGCAGGCTCGTAGCTTTTGATAGGCAACATTAAACTTGATTTTATATTTTTGGAATCAGCATAAAAAGCCGATTGTTTTAATATATCTATTTGTATCAAAATTCTGTTTTTTTATAGTTTCGGTTCCTATTTGGCCGAATCACTCGTTACTTACAATTCGCTAAATGGGACTGTTTGATATACATGCGATCTACCAATATATTGTCTAAACAATTATTCAGACTTCTTTTCGACGTGTTGATTGCTTACCAACTTGCCAACTGGAGTATGTCTACTGCTATTTCGAGCCTTGCCTTGGGACTTCTTGGAATATAAAATTATGTTTGTTCTCCTCTTTTCTCAAGTCTCTAGCTAATTAGCTATGCAGTCTTTGCCTCTGAATTCAGCCAAAAAAAACCGACGAAAAAGAAAAAGAATATAATCTTGACTTCAGTTTCAGTCATCCTTGGCTAGAGAAAAGAATTATGGATAATTTTGCTTGCCAAAAAGACTCATTTTCTGACAATACAGAAATTGTAATTCAAATTAGAATCAAGAAAAACTTTCTAGATTTCTAGAAAGATTTCTAACACCGCATGTGCAGGAGGAGCTTTAGGCACCTCCCTTTTACTCGAAACTTAGAAACTTAATAACTTTTGATTCTCTTCTAAATCTTTTGTGTAATTTGCCCATTTTTTACGTTTCTTTTTTTCAATTATCCCCCTCTGAAATATTGGCCAGCTCCCCAAATTTAATTTCTACTTATACGTAAAATGTTTGTCTAATATTCGCTTTCAACTTCAGATTTTTGTAATATGCTTTAAATTTGCTTTATAGTCTTCCAAATACAGTTAGACCTGTTGCCAAGTTAAAAAAAAAGTAACAAAAAGGAACTATACACAGTTTTCAAAGATTAAGGAACCGTTTCTGATTTCTGAATAAGACACAAACTAGTTAAACATGAGCTAGAAGTCTATTTATCAAAGTATTAATTAAATTTTTAATTTCAAGCTAAATGAGAATTTAATAAGAGACAGACAAACAACTTCGTTCCAGGTGTCATCATTTTTATTAATTACTTTCATTAATTACTTGATAATTCAAAATCTGCAATTGTCATGTAGGACCTGTGATCATTTACGATAAGATACTTGATCGAAATTTTCAAATAAGAAAATAATTTGTCAGTTTTCTTATTGAAGTGTCCCAGCTAGAGATTAATTTAGGTTAGGAGATGGTTAATAGGCTTAATGGAAGCAGGTAGGCGTTTCCTGTACTTATGACCAAGAAGATGGTAGTAATTGCTCTTAATTTTATAGCTCATTGTCTTTTATAATAAAGTAATTGTCGAGATTGGAAAAAAGACTGCTTTTAGAAAAATGAGGGAAAATGAAAAAATGATAATAAAATAGACTAAAATGTATTTTCTTCTAAAGTAGATTACGAAAAGAGCTAGAACATTGATGTAACAGTTTTTTTCTCTATTTCAATCTGGTTCATTATTAATAAAAGACTAAAAAATATACCTTCTGAAGTAAAATACGTTTAAAATATGAATTCTTGGGTATTTTTATCGAAAAAAAAAATGAAGAAAAACAGAATTGCCCCCTATATTAAAAAAAATATATTATTGCCCCTCCCCCTCCCTCCGCAACTTCCATAAATTGACACCATTTTAGCGAGAGGGACTTCCCAGGAGGTGGGGAAATGTTTTTTAGAGCAATAAATTAGTATTTCAGCAAAAGTCATGGACTCAATTGTAATGGGGGTTCAAGATTGTATTGTTTGAGTCAAAGGGGTTCAATCTAGAAAAATGGTGGGAGCCCTTTGATCCTGAATTTTTTGATTGGGGATTGACTGAATCCTGAATTATTATTCTTTATGATGGGGCTCGTTGGAGATAATTGCACTTGAGGGTCATAGAGGTGGGAACGAGTTGTAGGTAATTGATCAACTCCCATAAAGAGATCAGTGATATTGAAGAGCCCAAATATAAATAAGGGGACGCGACAACTTCTCTTTAAAGCAGAATTTTTAGGACAGTAAAAGAAAGGCTGTACTGGAGAGGGGGGGGGCTGTTTCAGAGCCTGACTTATTTTGGACTGATCACTGTCCACACTTATTGGGAAACCTGTTGGCTCCTTGGTTGAAAATGTAGGCAGTTTTGTAAAAGCGATATTTGAAACGATTTGGGCCTGAATTTCAAGGAATTGGTACGATCTAGAGCAAGAGGAATCAAAAGAAGTAGTAAGATAAGATTTGTTAATCCAGCAAAAAAAAACAAAAAACAACAATATATCAAACAGCTATGAGGCCTAAAGCAACTCTTTTCTCTCTATATAATATTGCCAATTCAAATACTACTACTACTACTACTAACAACAACTCACCGCAGCACCAACTCGCCTGAGGCCAACACAGCTACGCATGCTCCTCCTCCACCCCAATCTATTCAAATACTCCCTTTTTACTTCCGCCCACGAAGTTCCCATTTCCTTTAAATCTTTGTTTATGACGTCCTCCCACCCCAGACAGGGACGACCTGCTTTCCGTTTAGCCCTAGATGGTTGGCCGAAAAGAACAAACTTCGGCAATCTGTCATCCTTCATCCGCACAACGTGCCCTAGCCACCTCAACCTTTCATTCATTAAAGCCCTAGAGAGTGGTATTGAACCACATTTTTCGTACAGCCTACTGTCTGAAATACGGTCAGTCAGCCGGGTACCCAGAACAATCCTTAAGCAATTTCTCTGGAAAACATCTAGCAAATTTTCATCCGCTTTTCGGAGCATCCATGCTTCAGAGCCATATTTGACCACTGTCGTCACTGTAGCTTCTAATATTCTAATCTTGGTTTGCAGACTTATCTTCCTATTCTTCCAGACTTTTTTTAACTGTGAAAATACACCCTGAGCCTTGGCTATTCTATATTTAACATCTTCACTGCTTCCACCATCTTTACTAATAATACTACCAAGGTAAGTGAAGCTGCCCACCTGATCAATCTTTTCATTACCCAACGTCACCTTTTCATCTTCACTTATTCCTAGCCTTAGTGACTTAGTTTTCCTAACATTAATTTTCAAACCAATTTTAGCACCCTGAACTCACAAAACCTCTAAAAGACTTCATTCATTTTGCTCACACTTTCATCTAGGATGCTTAAATTGTCAGCATAATCCAAGTCCATGAGACTTTTTCCTCCCCATTTGATTCCGTGGTCTCCCATTGCCTTTCCTGTGCTCCTTAAAACAAAGTCCATCAAAATAATATATACAAAGGGGGATAGAACACAACCCTGCTTAACTCCTGATTTAATAAAAAACCAGCTGTTTACCTCATTTCCAACCTTAACCGCAGCAGTGTTATTCTCATACATAGCACTGATCACTTTAATGTATTTGTCTGGTATATCATACAAGGATAAAATCTTTACTAAAGCTCTTCTATCAACAGAATTGAACGCTTGCTCATAATCTATAAAACTGAGGACCAAAGGTGTTTGAAAACTCAGGCACTTCTCAATTATTAGCCTAAGAGTGAAAATTCGGTCGACACATCCTCTACCTTTTCTAAAACCGCGCTGCTCTTCTCTTAAAACTTTGTCTACGGCATCTCTCAGTCTAAAAAGTATCATATTACTAAGTAATTTACTACCTACAGAGATCAAACTAATGCTTCGATACCCCCCACACATAATTATCTACATGGTGACCTTTCCTATAATGGGGCTTAATTAAGGTTTTCCTAAAATGATTAGGTACTTCTCCTTTTTCAAAAATCATATTCAATATCTTCAGTAACTTATTTCTAACCAGCACCTGGAGCCTTATTATTCTTTAACCCTTTTAGTACTGTTGCTGATTCCTCCTCACAAAACTAATCTTCCTTCACATCCAAGGTATCACAAACTTTTTCATTTTCCTTTATATTTTTTCCTGCAACTCTATCTCGGTTAAGCAAATTCTCAAAATGTTCAGCCCATCTCTCTTTAGTTTTTTCCTTATCGCTAATTGTGACCACATTCCTATCTTTAACTGGGCCAAGTCCGGAGGAATATTACTAGCTTGAGAAACGACCAAATAATACTACGTCCGAGTTGTTTTTTCTTTTTTCTTTTTTTTATAAACTTGAAAAACACAAAACAAGGAACAAGTAAAGATCGCTATCTAGTATTGTCTAAAGCTAACCTAAAGCTGAAATTTAGGGACGATTAATACTTTACTAGGAGTTGTGGCGCTAGTAGACTCCGAAATGAGAATTTGAGACAAACTTTATAGGAACAGTTGAATATTAAACTGGAGAGCATAAAAGTTGACAATGTAGAAAATGTATGGATCAATCTTAGGAGAACAGTTTCTGAAGCAGCAGATTGTGTCTTTGGGAGAAAATTAAACAAAAAACAATTTTTTTTAAGTGAAAGTAAGGAGAAACATTAAAACTTAAAATGAATAGAAATTATTCTGTATGTGAAAGGGGCTGTCCCCTCCTTAACGCCTCGCTCTTAACGCTAAAGTTTTTATTGTTTAACAAAATAGAGTTATGAAAAACAGTCAAACTTTAGCGTAAAGAGCGAGGCAATGAGGAGGAGACAGTCTCTTTCATACACGGAATGATTTGTGTTCGTTTTAGGTTTTAATGTCGCTCCTTACTTTCAGTTAAAAAAAACTTGTTATTTTATTTAATTTCTGAAAGTTTTGAATTAATACAGGTTTTGGTTTTGGTTCACCGTACATGAATAATTAAAACGAAATTTAAACTTTAGCGTAAAGAGTGAGGTATTGACTAGGGGGCGAACCCAATCATATACGCCACAGTTTCTGTTCGTTATAAGCTTTGATGTTGAAAAGTTTTTCAGTTGAAAATTTGCTGTTTTTTATTTGATTTCTGATCATTTTTTAAATAATGATGGAAAATCCGGCGCCCCTTAATAGCAATGTCACTTTCCCCGTGAAAACTTCCTCCGTGAAAAGATCCTCCCACGTAACCCCGGACCCTCCCCCAATACCAGAGAAAATACCCCTGAAAATGTCTGTATACTTCCCAATAACCAATACTGTATGTAAACATTGGGTAAAGTTTATAACTTGCAGCCCTTCCCCCAAGGACTGTAGAGGATTAAGTCATCCTCAAAGAGATAGTTATTATATTTTCCGACCATACTAAACAAAATGGATATCTCAAAATTTCTATTGGGTGACTTTGGGAAAAATGAGCGTGGCTAGTGCCCTTTTTAATAGTCGGAAGTGATTGGAGGGCAACTAGCCCCCCCCCCCCACATCCATCATTACCCCAAACACATCCAATCAAAATCTTGAGGTATCCATTTTGTTCAGCGTAGTTGATTTCCAGATAGAAAATGTGTTTTTGAGGAAGACACTCTCCCACAACCCTCAGGGCAAGGGTTTTAAGTTATGCCCTGAGGGTATATAAGAACGATGTTGGCACAATGAATTATGTATTATTTTTTCCTTTAGAGCACGGCACTTCATATGGAAGGGGTCGTCGTAGAAATTTCAAACGGGGCTCATTCGATTGGAAATTGAGAGTTCTAGTGCTCTTTTAATAGTCAAAAGTGATTGGAGGACAACTAGCCCCCTCCCACGCCCATCATTCCCCCAAACACATCCAATCAAAATTTTGAAATTGCCATTTTGTTCAGTGTAGTTGATTTCCTGACAGAAAATGTGTTTTTGAGGAGGACACTCCCCAGCAACCCTCAGGGCAAGGGTTTTAAGCTATGCCCTGGGGGCATATAAGGTTTTTATAGAAGTCGTTGTCGTAGAAACTTCAAAACAGACTCATTCGATTGGAAATTCAAAGGGCTAGCACCCTTTTTAATAGTTGAAAGTGATTGGAGGGCAACTAGCCCCCCACGCCCATCATTTACCCAAAAACACCCAATAAAAATTTTGAGATAGACATTTTGTTCAGTGTAGTTGATATCCAGATAGAAAATATGTTTTTGAGGAGGAAACTCCCCCCAAACCCTCAGGGCAAGGATTTTAAGTTATGCCCTGGGGGCATATAAGGTTTTTATAAAAGGCGTTGTCGTAGAAACTTCAAAAAAGGCTCATTCAATTGGAAATTCAAAGGGCTAGTGCCCTTGTTTATAGTCGAAAGTGATTGGACGGCAACTAGCCCCCCCCCCCACACCCATATTTCCCCAAACACATCCAATCAAAATTTTGAAATAGCCATTTCGTTCAGCGTAGTTGATTTCCAGATAGAAAGTATGTTTTTGAGGAGGATACTTCCCCACAACCCTCAGGGAAAGGGTTTTAAGTTATGCCCTGGGGGTATATA
Organism: Artemia sp. Qi Xiang Cuo; assembly: GCF_049724085.1. NCBI lineage: Eukaryota > Metazoa > Arthropoda > Branchiopoda > Anostraca > Artemiidae > Artemia > Artemia sp. Qi Xiang Cuo. Next base: position 8,681,294 of record NC_142804.1, read on the forward strand.
AGGTTTTTATTGAAGGTGTTGTCGTAGAAACTTCAAAAAAGGCTCATTCGATTAGAAATTTAAAGGGCTAGTGCACTTTTCAATAGTCAATAGTTAATGGAGGGCAACTAGCCCCCCCTTCACGCCCATCATCTCCCCAAACAAATTCAATCAACATTTTGAGATAGCCACTTTGTTCAGCGTAGTTGATTTCCAAGGTAGAAAATATGTTTTTGAGGAGGACACTCCCCCACAGCCCTCAGGACAAGGGTGTTAACTTATGCCCTGGGGGTATATAAGTATTTTAAAGAAGGTGTTGTCGTAGAAACTTCAAAAAATGCTCATTCGATTGGAAATTCAAAGGGCCAGTGCCCTTTTTAATAGTCGAAACTGATTGGAGAGCAACTAGCCCATTCCCGCACCCATCATTCCCCCAAAACATCCAATACAAATTTTGAGATAGCCATTTTGTTCAGCGTAGTTTATTTCCAGATAGAAAAAATATTTTTGATGAGGACACTCCCCCACAACCCTCAGGGCAAGGATTATAAGTTATGCCCTGGGGGCATATAAGGTTTTTATTGAAATCTTTGTCGTAGAAACTTGAAAAAGAGCTCATTTGATTTGAAATTCAAAGGGATAGTACCCTTTTTAATAGGCGAAAGTGATCCCACGCCCATCATTCCCCCAAAACATCCAATACAAATTTTGAGATAGCCAGTTTGTTCAGCGTAGTTGATTTCCAGATAGAAAATATATTTTTGATGAGGACACTCCCCCACAACCCTCAGGGCAAGGATTATAAGTTATGCCCTGGGAGCATATAAGGTTTTTATTGAAATATTTGTGGTAGAAACTTGAAAAAGGGCTCATTCGATTTGAAATTCAAAGGGATAGTACCCTTTTTAATAGTCGAAAGTGATTTGAGGACAACTAACCTCCCTCTCATGCCCACCTTTTCCCCAACCACTTCAAATCAAAATTTTTAGATAGCCATTTTATTCAACGTAGTTGAAATTTTTGGAAATTAGGTCTTTAAGGATGACAACCCTTCCCCCAACAGCCCTCAGGGCAAGGGTTGTAATTTATGCCCTAGGGCATATAAAGTTGTATTGAAAGCGTTGTTCTAGAAACTTCAAAAGGGACCATTGAATTAGAAATTGAATGGCCTAGTGCCTTTTTTAATAGTCGAAAGTGATTGGATAGCGAATAACGCCCCTCTCACGCCCACCATTTTCCAAAATATATTCAATCAAAATTTTTAGATATCCATTTTGTTCAACGTAGTTGAACGTTCTGGAAATTGGGTCTTTTAGGATGAAAATCCCCTCAGAGCCCTCAGTGCAAGGGTTGTAAGATATGCCCTGGGGACAAATAAGGTTTATATAGAAAGTTGTTGCATAAATCATAGGCAGCACGATCGCGCTGCCTAAGTAAAGAACGGGGACACTCGAGAACGAGACAAGAAACGGGTACTAAGTAAAGAGGAGGACACTACCCCACAACCCTCAGGGAAAGGGTTTTACATTATGCCCTGGGGGCATATAAGAACGATGTTGGCACAATGTATTATTTATTAATTATTTCCTTTAGAACAGGGCCCTTCGTATCGAAGAAGTTGTCGTAGAAACTTCGAAAAGCGCTCATTCAATTGGAAATTGGAGTGGCTTGTGCACTTTTTAATAGTCGAAAGTGATTGGAAGGCGACTAACACCCTCTCACGCCCACCATTTCCCCAAACACACCCAATCAAAATTTTGAGATAGCCATGTTGTTTAACGTAGTTGAAAGTTCGGGAAAATCGGTCTTAGAGGATGACAACTACCCCAACAGACCTTAGGGTAAGGGTTGTATTTATGCCCTGTGGGCATATAAGGTGTTTATAGAAAGCGTTGTCGTTTCCAAAAGGGCTCATTCGATTGGAAGTCGAAAGGCCTAGTGCACTTTTTAATAGTTGAAAGTGATTGGAAGGCTTGACGTTTTTATAGTAAAGATTGATGAGGGTATAATGTATTATTTTTTGTTGATGTTGTTAGTAGTAAGGCATCTAGTACCGCGAATTACACATGTACTTACACAAGCCTGAGGCATAGATATGCGTGTAGTTTAACCGGTACATTGGCTTGCCAGGGCCTGTCGTCTATTGCTATGAATGGTACTTGCCCTACCAGACCGGTTTTCTAATTTGACACTCATTTTTTGGGGTCAGTCGGCTAGAGAGAGCGGCGTTTAGTCCATATGGTAACTTGATTACTTGGTTTTTTAAAAAACTTGGCAAGGTATAATGTACTCAAGCAAAAACCCTATATAATGTTCATACACTAAATTCCAATTTTCATTATGTTTTAACACATTTTTTATAGTACACTACATATTATTAACTTTGAAAACAATGTATTCGTCAATTTTCAATTTGAGTACACTTTCATTCTTTATTTCCCCCCCCCCCAAAAAAATGTTTTACTAGTAAATTCAAATTTCAGGGGGGGGCTTAGCCCCTGACAAAGAACCACAAACAATGGCTAGTATAGTAAAAATTCCTACCTAGGGGGTAAAATATAAATTAAACATACACACAACAGATGAACTTGACCGAGCCCTCCATTTTGAAAAATATTAGAGTCATAAAGTAATATAAAAGGAACTACATTCAAGTCATTGTAAACCCAAACCAAATAAATAAGAGGGCAAAAGCTCCCCCGACTTTAAGACAGAGCAGTAACAATTAACCCCAAATAACAAAAGGAAATATCATTGAATAATTAATAGTGTTATAAAGACATGCAGACAGAAGCGCCACACATTCTTATTCACAAAATTATTAACGCATAGAAAAAACAAATAAAACCCACGGCTTAAAATACATTGAAATTTGTGGTATCTAAGCCACATGTTTTGGCCCGTGAACTCAACCCTGAAAAAAAAAACAGACGCGAGATAAATTTTAACCTGTAAAAATAAACCCGTAAAGTGAGTCGAAAGCTAGATTAAGATAAGGAATAATGTAGAAATTATCAATTTGAATATCATAAAAGCAAATTAAAAGCACACATATAAATTTCTTAATCCAAAGCGCACATCAGGAGCCAATAATAGGTGAACCAACTTAAACGAATTGCAAGCCCCATATTGACAGCCGCGAGAATAAATAAATAACTTCACAGTGGGTAAGAAGAGGAAAACACCTCTGTCTGTCGAAATTTACAAAGCAAAAGTTGCAACAAAAATCCTAAACCGTGTTTTATGAGGGGTTAGCCAATCTATAGCTTTTGTAGCAATTTTTCAGCAACCGAGAATTATAACGAAATTTGTGCGAAAGAAAATGTCTGTTTTTTGAACTTTCACTTAATTTCATTACAAAAGAATAATTTGCATGAAACAGACGGAAATTAACAACCGGATACTCAAGCATTTGGAAGCATTACAGCCAGAGGGAAGATTCTCCTGATTGGCTAGTCGCGAAGAGGTAGGCTCTTTATGACGAGCGGAGTAGCAGTCGAAAGATGCTTACTTCTTACCGGGTTAATATACAGAATATTTAACTCTTTGAAACCTGAACAAACAAAAGGAAAATATTACTGATGTTTTGCCAATGTTAAAATGCAAAAGCCAGCCGCGATTATTAATAATTTTACACCCCATTAAGCCAAGTACAGCACTTGATTTGGCCAAAGCCTGCTTCATCATATGTTATTCATAATATCATAATTAGCAGTATGTTATTAACGAAAAGTTTATTTGGCTTCTCTCATAATGGCTGCAACGGGCTATATATAAAACGGCTATAGCTATAATAGGCCAATTATCTCTTGACCTTAACAATATAGGAATAATATCCTGGTTTGAATATACATTGGCTTAAAAAGACCTCACAAGAAAAAAAAACAACTCAAGTATAATAAAGGGTTTTAAAACAAACCTCTACAAAAATAAACCGATGAAGAAAATAAAATTTTCGGTAATATTTAGCAGTAAGAAGAAGAAGGAAGGTAAAGAAATTAATAATAGGAGCACCTTTAAGCCATTATGCACATCACACCTTAATGAGCAATAAACGTTTTGCCTTTAAACAAGAGGAGGGCAAAATTTGACCTCTTAAGCATTTATCCAACAAAATGGAAAAAGGAGATTGTTTTTTTTCATGCTAAATTTTGCCTTCTTTTTAAGGAAGAGGATTCGTGTAATTACCCCCCTTCGGAAAAGAAATCAAGATGGAACGAAGCTACATTGATGCAAGTTGCAAGGCCCTCCATCATCAAATATGCTGGTTCAATTATACATGCTTTGGACCAGCCAATGGCTACGCAACTTTTAATGCCAGGGCCCTCTCATACCAGTGTTAGCTCTACGCAAGCTGGGAGGAAATTGAAAAGAGAGTGGGCTGCTTCTCATAATGGCTCAGGCCAGCCTACTCATGATCGTGAGGTTGAACTCCTTCATGCTTTGCCAGGGACTTCAGGTGCAGAAGCCCAGTCAGAATTTGTAAGTATATATATAATTTTTTTTTCTTTCCCTATTTTCAACAATAAGGTAAATTTTCTCAAGCGCATAACTTTTGATGAGTAAAACTTAAATTTGTTTCTAAACTATTCTATAATAATCCTACTTCATTTTCTTTCATTAACCAAATTAGCAGTATATAAAAGAATGATTATAACACTGAAGTAGCAAATAGCTTATCATACATTTCTATAGAACCTTACCTCTAATTTCTATATTAGGCAAGATGTTTTCTTATGCAAAAATCCAATTATTTCATCAAACGAACTAACTATATAAAAAAATCACTATTTCACAGTTGGCAACCATTCTTAAACTGGTATATGTTTTTGCATTAAGCTTTTGCACGTATCTGGCCCTTATGAAAATGTCCCATCAGTGCATTTAAATGTCGAATCTGCTGACATGTATAACTTGAATATTAAGTGCTTCTTGCAAAGTGAACTTTAAATAACAGGTTGTCGATTTCCAATAAGCACTTAGCACAAAAAAAAAGGTTTTTCAATATTCTTCAATTATGCTTTCACAGTGATGTCAAAAAGCATTATTTGGGTGAACCCGTTTTTAGCCATTTTAAGCAATTATTTTGACTAAACAGTTAGGGACATTTTAAAAGATGATTTCGAGAAAGAATTTGAGGCTGTTCTATTTGAACAGTGTTGTGAAGTCCGATACCACAACTCGAAAGGACTTCGATCCTCCTACCCCGAAGGAAGCTCCCGGTTCCCAAGGGATCCTCCCAGGGGGCTCTAAAAAGGATCATCCAGCATTTTAATTGCACTTTAATTGTTGATATGGATGGAGAAAAAAAAAGTTCTTCTCTCTTACAATGATTTATTTAGTCCAGGTCAACTACGTCCACAATTTCAAACAAATCTGGTGTCAAAAGACATAAAAAAAATTAAATTATTGAGAGAATTACACCACCGCCACCAGCCGAAGTATGGGCCTCGTGTCCACTAATCGAGGCTGAAGAGCACGGGCTCATACAACATACTGCATCGGTTGAACAATGGCCAAATTTTTATTAAAGTTATATTCAAGAGGGTCAAGCACTAGAGCTGGACCCATATTTTGCGTTTTTATTCTGAAAATTTTTGGAATAAAACCATTAATTTTTTGTATCAATCTTAGTTCTAACTTATCCCCTAAGAATAAGAGTTAGTGCTTCTGAATAATAAGATTCTTTTTTATAACATGGTCATTTTTCCTTATGAAAGACACATGGAAGTTTAACTTGTTTTTCTTCTTTTCACATTTTTTTAGAGGGTGGGACAATGACAATGAGGAATTGACATAGGAAAATAACTTTATAAAAATAATGGTTATTTTACCTGCAAAATAAAACTTTTTCTACAGATTAATTATATAGAGCCACCACCAGCATTGAGTGTTGAAATACCTGAATTCACATAGCCAATTCGATTCCCACAATGAGAGTTTATTGGCGAGGCTGCATGGGTTCTAGAGAATGGAGAAGAGCATGGGGGTTTCGTTTATTATGTTTTTGGGGACAAGGCCATCCAAGACAGATGAAGCTGGAATTTCGAAGAACTTTGAGATCTAAAGTGAGAAGAGAGTCTTATACGTGAACATTAAGGAGATGTTACTGGTGCATCTGAACCGGGTCCTCAAAATGAACGTCCGTGAGAAGACAATCCAGGCTGGCTCGGCCAATTTTCCCCAAGCACTATTGAATATTTACCAGAGAACTACCTCATTCAATCTCCAACCAATGCCCTTAAGCAGGCTTGGAGTTGTGGTCTTATTGACAATTCTCTGTCACCCTGCTTCATTCCACTTAATGATATAGCTAGTACTAGTAGTAATACCACAACAACAACAACATCAGTATTCCCTCTTCCAGATTTTTTTCTGTCCAACTCTGCCCTGCACCACACATTACTCTACAGCGCGAAATTCGGTGATCACTTCAACTCTCTAATGCCGGAGGATATAATAACAGATCCCTCGGCTATTACACATTCATATACTGATAAGATTTGAGCCATTCTTGAACAACAAATGAGGGTGTGGGGAGTGGGGGTCAGTTTAAAAGCATCAATAGCACTAAAAATATTTTTTTTAAAAGGAAGGTTCAGGTGAGAAGTATTTGAAATACCGACACAAAGATATTTGAGCATTTCCTCCACATTTGTCAAATTTGTGGACGGTCTTTATAAAGTTGTCTAATCTTAATCAACGTACTTGAGAACATTAAACTAATGGGAGTAGTGGATAAGTGGTTTTATTTATTGAAATTTTAAATGTTAAAATTTGTAGGTTTAAAAAAAATTTTATCGTAAGAGGTGGGCATGGGGAGAGGGCTATAGTTTTAAAATATAATTCAGATTTAGAGGGGTGTCAGGGGATACAACGAATCTGTTTCGATACCAGGCTGCAGTTTTCACGTATGCATTTTTAATTGTAGTTTACAGACCTCTTAGAAAAGATACATTAAAGAAAAGGTTGAATGAAATGGCAGTTAATGGTATGGTGTGTTAGAATGTCCCAAGAATAAATTTCAATTGTTTAAATGATCAATTTCCCGTGACACTTAGCTGAATATATATTTTTGAGCGGGCTAATGCACATTTAAAGATTGGTGTCACGTTGTTACAGTATGAAACAGAATTTGAAGAGGGTCAGCGTTCCAATAAGAAGGGTGTATTATTTCCAGTGCGGGCTCCTTCAATTGAATCAGTAGAAAATTTGTTGTGGCTTTTATACATACCATCCACAGCCACCGAGTCTACTTGCTTTTTCAATCTAGGGGTGTATAAAATTAGTGATCCTAGGGAGAGTAAAAAGGGGCGAGAGGGTGCTTGTTCTATCTGTCACACATTTCTTTTACGAGTCCAGACTGACTGCTTGTTAAAGTACCACAAGAAACACTGTAAACGTCATGATTACCAGGCTGTGGAGACGGTAAGCGGAGATAGAGCGATCTTACGTTTTAAAATTTTCAAAACACGCTCCTGCAGAGCAATAAGATCACTTTGGACTGTAAAGCCAAACTGACAGACGTGTACGATACGTCAAATTCAAATCCTGTCAAAATACATGAAGTCATAGGGGTCTCTTATGCTCATGCGTAGTGAGATTATAAAAATACCATGCAAGTGATGGATCTAGTGGAGATGTTGAGTGACTGTGAAGACTGCATGCACTCGGCATTGGTCAGTCTAATCAAAACAGCAAATTTTGCGATGTAATACCTTTGCTATACACACGATATTCGGCTCAGAACCCCATCTAACCCAGCTATTTTTAAAAATCTGCCCATGGTGTGGGTTTGGCAGGGGGAATTCTAGGATGGGTTAGGGACTGGGGGGAGGAGGAAGTTGATTAATCAAGATTATTCATGGCTTGAAATTCTTTTGAGGGGAAGTAACCTTCAGAGAAATACGACACCAGTCGTGAAATTTAAACGTTGGACAACAATATTTTGTACCTGTTTTTATACACAATTCCAATTAAGACTTAATTTTTGCTCTACCGGCGTTGGCCCGCATTGCCAAGGAAGGAGTTGTAGATAACGCATGGATAGATGGTTCTTTTTCATATAATATCATACCCAAATCATCGGAGAAGCTACTGCTGCTAGAATTCATGTGGAAAACAGTTGACAAGGGTAACACGTGCCTGAATAAAGTCCGTTTTTTAAACTCTTTCAGCTTCTTCCCCAAATCTTTAAAGTCAATTGATTCAGGTGCGGAAAAGTGAAAATTTTGATAGCTTCCCCCTCCTCAAACAGCGCGTTCCCGAGGATGAAATGTATGATTTATTAAAGTGTTAGGGTATATATCCCTATTATTATTGTAACTCTGGCTCGAGGCTAGATGAGGTGTCACTACCGCTCATTGAAGCTTTTTACAATTCTCTTACTGAGAGTGAGTGCACCACTAGCGACTATGAATTTGCTAAGAGGGTTTGAGCAAAGGGCGGATGTAAAAATGGGTGGGATTATTGTAAACTATACTTGGCTAGTGACGTACTCACTCTTCTGGACATTGTGTGCAAAAATACGTATAAAATCTATGGGGAATTTGGGTTGGATTTAGGTTATTATTTTTCCACACCCAATATGGTGTTGTAATTGATAATTAAAATAAGAAAATAATAGATCGGTGTTATTGCCATTGTGTATAAGAATATTTTTTTAGAGATAACATTGAGTGGTGGCTGTCATTTTCATGGTGATCGTATTATGAAAACTGATCCGAGTGGAGAGCACACTGATGAAAAGTCAGATACAGTTTCTTGTCATCTGAATTCTCTTTACCCATCCGCAATGTCTCACTACTGTTTGCCGTGTGGCAATTATAAAGGGCTTGACAATCCGTGTGCTTCGAATTTCCCCGACATTGCCAGTTTTGAGGAGAATAGGGCACAGGGATGGTTTTTTGAAATTGACGGTGAAATACCCATGGATATTCATGACTCTGTAAAAGACTTTTTTTTCCGTGCATAAATAGACCGGTGGGTAGGGACTCTCTGGGCACCTACAATTTATCTTTAGCAGAGGATGGGAGTATGCACCGGGTGCCTTCAAAACGAAAACTAAGTGCCCACCTAAATCTGAAACAGAATATTGTTGTTCATCACGTGCTATTGAGATGGAGGGTAGCCAATGGCTTCAAGGTCACAAAAATTCATAGAGCCCTCCAATTTAATCTAAAGCCATGCATGAAAACGTTTATTGACACCTATGTCAGCAAGCGTTCACAAGCGAAAACGAAAGTTGTATAAGTAGTCTATAAACTAATTTTGAAATTTGACTTTGGTAAAATGTACAAGAACATACAACACTAAGGGCATTGTGCAATTGTTACCAACCCATAAGATAGTGCCCAAATAATTGCAAAACCAAATTCCACTTCGTTCACAGTCTTTGCCTCCAACATGATGCTTCTCCATCGATAGAAAAGAAACATTGTTTTAAATAAAAATATTGAAGTCAAGCTTGCAATTGCCGTCCTCTTCAAGAAATTCATGTTGTCATTTTATTATAATGTATGCAAGGTACAGTAGCTGATTGAGGGACAAGTTGAAGTGTATTACAGGGACACTGACTTACTCCTGTTAAGAGTCAAAACTGAAAATCTATTGAATAATTTGGAAAATGGCGAGTACATTAGCTCACGAATGGACTACACTAACTGGGACGAATCTCTTTATCCGTCGCATATGCCCCGTAACTTCTAGACTCTTCTATGATTGCTACACTAAGAAACGGGCGTCGATCTGTGATACAATAGCGTGTTTCCGGTACCGAAGGTTAACCGCGCGGATAAGTACAGCTCGTATCTCAAAAAAGGTTGCAAGGGGGTGCCTAAATGCTCTTTAAAAAATAATTTTGACATGAGGAGGTATAGAAACTGTGTGGAACTTAGTTTAGTGCCAAGGGCGAAAGTCATGGCGATTCGCTCTTTACAATTTAAAAACTAAACAGTTAGAGTTGAGAAAAACGCCATGTCGGCCATATCTGAAAATGTCTATTTACTTGTTTTGGTTTTGAATTTACAGAAAAACTTTCTATTTTTATTTAAAGAAGTTTTTTATTGTTTTTTGTAAATAACACAACTCTGTATGAAAAAATTAAATTAAATACACTAAAAAAAAAAAAGTATAAATTGGGTGGGAGGTTTTTTTGGTTAATTGGGTGTTTTTCTTTATCACAAACAAATTTCAATGTGTGTGTGTGCAAGGCAGATCAATTTCCAGTATTTAATGCCAGCCCCGGCCTTGGCCAGCCGCAGCGGGCCCCCGCTCCCGGCGCCCGGCGCTTACCAGCCCGCCCCCGGCCGCCGCAGCGGCCGCCCCGGGGGGAGGGGGGACCCCAAACTTTAAAATGTTGTAAATAAAAGTGATATTATTTCAAGTGCTTTATTCAAAAAATGTTTTTTTTTTATTATAAATAAACAAAAAAAAGTGTATTTATTTAAGTGTTTTTTTTTCTAGTGGTTATATAAATTTTGTATTTTTTTATTATAAATAAATTGAAAAAGTGTATTTTTTTCATGTTTAATGTGCCTTTTTCAATGGAGTATTTTTTAAAAGCATTGTTACCCTTGAGAGCTAAATCTAATAAAATATCATTATTTATTCGTCTTCTTCTTCTCATTATTCTCGCTATTATACTTGACTAATGTAGAAATATGTGCTTTTTTCAGTCAGTAGACACCCATAGTCCACATTTAGTTGTCTAGGTGAACTGTTGAAGGGAACATGTATCAATTTAAAACACCATTCAGATCGTTTCTGTGTGGACCGTCGATGTCGGTCAAAACAACACTCTTAACTAAAATAATTAAAAATTATGTTAAAATGTTTGTGGAAAAGCCAAAAAAAATCTAATATTGTTACAGTATTTGGCAGGAGTCATATGATAAAATAAAAGCGATTGCCACAACCATGGGGTTGGTGCAGATACAATTCATACAGGGACTTGATGTTTTCAGTATTATTGAACAAAACTCTTGGTTGATCATTGACGATCTGGCTGAATCTATTGAACAATGGTCCCAGGAAATGCTACAACTGTTCACTGTTCGCTCTCATCATGAACAGATTTCCGTTACTCTGGTTCTACACAATCTCTTTCATCAGAGCAAATGTATGCGAACACTTTTCTCTAGTGAGAGAATGGCAAAACCCTATAAATTGACTCCAATAGAACTCGCTCTCTCACCCGTCGAACACTTTGAGAACAATCTGAGTAAATTCCTTGACAATGAAAATATTGAGGATGATAAAAAACTGCTTTTACATCAAGATGCATTTTGCCGAGTTGAAAAACATAAGTCCGTTCCGTGAAATCCCACTGCTGCTGCTGGTATTGATTCCAAAAAAGAATAATCTCTTCGGGAGTCTCCTGCTGGAGTACAATTAAAGAAGGAGGACTTGAATTCAATTGTATCGAAAATTGGAAATCTAATGCCCCACTCATGTCGAGAAAAAATTAAACGACTCCTAACCTATCTCTTGGAAAGTGGTCAAGATCACATTCAAGTTGAGAGCAATGGGAAAGGGATTATAATTCAGGGCAAGAGCTATAATCTACTTGATTTAATCTATGACATGTCTACAAATAGTAAAGGCCAGTTATCATCTGACAGTCATCTATACGAACTTCGAAATACATGAAACTTCACCAAAAGTCTTATTGGTAGTAGAAAAATTCTATAAAAATTAAATGACAATGCATCATCATCCTCATCATCATCAACAACATTGACACCATTAAAATATTAACTTGAAGAAGAATATTTGATATCAATTTTGGAAAATACTAGCACACTACTGATATCAATAGAAATGCGAAGACATATCGCGTAATCATCATCACCACCAATGGCACTCACGCAGCAGGGTAGTATTCACTGAAGAGCTAGCTTGGATTCAAAATGATTGAAGCCCTGAAAGGTGTTTATAAAATTATTGTTGAAATAGGCAGCTATACTTTCCCTCACCACTCTTTCAAAGGTCACTGGTGTTCACACTAAAAAATTACAAGACTGTCTACAAAATGAGTCAATTTAGACTCTTCATAGAAATCAAATACTTCGTGCCAATAAGTATCGAAAAATTAAATCCATTTACAAATATAATATAATTAAAGAATATCTCCTGGATTTAAATTTGATGAATACACTTCACAAAACACCGTACAAGTGCAACCTACATTCAATCCCTGTTTTTAGTCGTTATGCATATTCAGTTCCATTGCGATCAAAGAGAGGCGTTGAAGTTGCTCAGCCTATTGAAAGTATTCTCGAACAGGATTCGTACGAAAAAATTCAAACGGATTGTGTTAGTGAATTTTTTAATCCCAATGTTACAGAATTACTAGTGAAATATAGTACATGGCTCTATCTTGGTCACAGTCCTATAAAAACTGTATTGGCCGAATTATTGATAAAAACTATTTGACTTCTAATTTCAAGATATTGTACATTGGAAAATATACCCACTTTTACTCATAATCTAGACAAAATCATGTTTATTTATAATCAACAACCTCATTAATCATTATCCAGCTCTGGAACAGCGAAAGTTCATTATTCTAATCAGGATACAATTAACACTTTTCTTAAACAGTATTCCAATAAATTGGCTGTCAAGAAGAAGAAAAATAAATTCAATGTTGGTGATACTTTTCGAATTAATAGAACAACTAATGTTTTTGAAAAATCGAATTACTTGTGACCCACCGAACTTTTTAAAGTGGCATAAATCCTAGACACTAAAACCATAACTTATCACATGCGTGATACTAAAGATGGTGAGATTCTCGGCGGTTTTTATGAGTAAGAATTGCAAAAAGATAAAAATACTAGTAAAATCTATAAAATTGAAAATATATTAAAGACACATACTCGTAGTGGTAAGAAACAATTACTTATTTGATTGCTAGGATAACATTCTGACTTTGGTTCTTGGATTAGTATTAAAAATATTGAAAATGTCTATTGATTTCTATCTAATATTAATGTACAACATTTCCGAGCCTCTCTACCATGACATTAATACGATAAGTGATTTTTCGACAAAAATCTCTCCTGCCATCAAATTTGATGGTGCATATGAAGTGGCTCTTGTCGACTGTATTCTCAAAAATACCTATGACCTCCTGAGAAAGGATCGTGTGTATGATATAAAAGTTATACCTCTCGATTGGACTATGAAAGGGTTGAACTATGTCGACTATGAATGGGTTGAAGCACTTAAATCTAGTGAATATTCACATGCCAAAGTGAAATATATTGAATACGATAATATGGGAGATTTTTGTCTTGCAATCAATAGGAATATCTTATATCAAAGGGATAGTTAATTACATTTTAATTATTAGTTGGGGCACGATATGAATTCCAGTACATCACCTCTTAACACCGAAGTTCTAGTTAAACGGGACTTTCTAAGATACGGACTCGTCTATAAAGAGAATACGATCGGTGGGGAAGATGTAGGAACCAATTACGGCATGACGTAATTCATTTTTGCTTATTATACACCTGGTTTTGACTTGGATTTATGCATATTTCTCTATGCATCCTTTGTGAGAAATCGAGAGTCATTAATTCAAATGTCCCCTCCCACTTGTTCGTGAACAAAAAATAACTCATGAACTTGTTCATCACTATAATATAAACGCTCTCCAGTAAGTTCCTTTAAAAAACTTAGCGTTTGCAACTCTGTCAGTTAACACTAAGAAGTGAATTGGGTGATCCTCTAGCAATAGCAAAAGGTTTAGCTGTAATTACATGTCATTTTCGACCCATTGTCAACGAGAGTACAATCATCTAAAATGAACAATAGGAGAATTCCATTTGTCTGTCCCGATATCGATTGTTATTTTGATGCTCTGAGTCCACGTCAAATAGGCAATAGGTTGGACTGCTACAAGGGGCGTAGTACAATCTTTGGCTACGGTCTTGGTAGCTGGTTTGCTAGGCTATTTTGTTCTGCACTACCCCTTCCCATAAAATATATTTTACCTGCTGTATCAAATTTTGTTGCCTCCACACTACAGGACTGGGGGTCGGGCAAGAATTTCAAGGAGAATGTTAAGGAAAATATTAGATTTTCAGCAAGAGCTAATAGTGAGCAACTAAATCATTTACGAGATAGGATTGGGCTGAAAAGAATGCATTTACATCGGTCAGTTGTCAGTTCTCACCCATTCATGAAGTAAAGAACATCAAGAAAGAAATTAAATACTAAAAAAACGAAGACCGATAAGCAGAAGAAGAGGAAAAAGAAAAAGATTGCTATATCAAAGAAGGATTTCTTTTCTTAAGATGACTTTTCTCCCCCAGATGGAATCATATCAATCACTTAGTTCCTCATTGAATCTATTCAATGCTGAAAATGTTGATGTCAGTGTCAAGTATGGCTACTATGAACAATTTCACCCCCAACAACCCCTCTCGGAAATAATACACTTTCAAATATTTTCCAATGAAGACAATTTCATTGATTTGTCGTCAACATTTATTGATTTAAATGTTGTGGTGAAGAAAAAGTCAGATAATACAACTCCAAATGCCGGTGATGGTCTCTCCTACGAAAACTTTATTCTACACAATCTATTCAAACAAATTAATGTATTTATTAATAGAACACTAGTGAGCACGAGCAATAATTTATCCAACTATGAAAGCTAAATACAATTTATGATGATGACGCCAAAGGCATACAATGAGTTGAGTGGACTATCATTATGCTATGAATATCGAACAGGTGTTGATACTGACGGTGAGTTGACTACTGCAGTGACCCAGGAGTATCATCTAGTTGGAAAATTAAATGATGAGGCATTCAATATATCCCAATGGTTTCCCCCCAATGTCAAGATTGACATAACGTTAAAGATGGTCTCATCGAATTTCATTTTGAGAAAAACACTTCCTGCAGCACCCGAAGCAATTGTTATTGTCACATCGACATTTCTCCACGTCTAAAAAAAACAAGTTATGAGCTATGTTGCATTGCCAGTGGAAAAGCTAAGAGCCAATGGCAACACCGTTGAACTTTTTGTCTCCAATACGATCACCACTAAAAGTCACATTGTCACTTGCTCTCGTAACTAAAGTGATTCATAATTTGTCAATTTAGAAATCATTTCAAAATTGGATTTGTCAGGTGTGAAGATGGTTTGTGTGGTTGCATCCTTGCCAGAATCCCCCCATGATTTGATATTTTTTCGTATATCTAGCCTTGTGCGCAAAGTAAATGGTATTTCACTGTACACTCTATTACTTGGCAAAAAATCTTATAGAAATCTGTAGAAGTTTACCATGAAATCCCTAGATCATGATTCTCAACTATTTAAAAATGGAAAAACCAAATCAATATTCTCAAAAAATAATGAGTTTCTTATTTTGGACTTATCAGAGACTTAAAATATGAGCCTAGTACAGACACATAGGGCATGCGCGTTTAGAGTTTACATTTGCCTATTATCTGACTGAGAATATTACGCTAATATCACTGAGTCAATTTGAAACTTATTGGGAAATCACGCCCGACGGCAGTGTTCTACTAGACCTAGCACCATGAACACAAATCAAATAATCAATGTATTTAGTATGAATCCATATATGTCCCAATACAATTCCTAGTGCAGACCCTCGGACTTCATTTAAAAAATTTCGAATGTGAAAAACGTCCAGGTCAGTGTCAATGGCACTTCGTCGAGTTTAACTACAGTACAGGGTCTAAACATCGTTCAAACATAGAAGACTATTTATTTTACTTATCATCTGGGCATCCTATATACGTTATATGTTTCATACATAAGCAACTTTATTTAAAGCAGTGGGAAAAACATTATACAAAATCAACTAATAGTAAATGATAAAGCGAATAAGACATTTTTATTTCAAGCGCAAAACTTTGACAAGTGAAAATGCAAAGTCTATACATACAAGAAGTGTCTCGACAAATGCGTTGACTTGCCACACTTGAACGACGTTTTTGTTGAGTAAACGCTTAAAACGGTATATAGCTTTGTTTCTAGAGCCCTATGCCTAAAATGTCCCAAGACTGTATGTCGAATATTTTATTGATAAAAAACAATTTATATACATGATAAAATGACTTTTCTACTCTTTAGATTTCATCCACTACTAGGTATTTGTCGACAATGACTAGTGCAGATAGGTTATCTGAATTCACCTTGTACTGATCCTGATGTAGTGCAATGTCAGGGTCACATTTTCTACAGTAGATTGTGACTTCACTCTTGTCATATCTCTTTGTATAGTCAATGATACTATTCTCATTCATTCTGTAGAATTCAAATGTTTGAATTTGCTTATTTGAAGCAATTTCAAAAACAGTGTCATCAAGTGTCGAATCACATTCCGTCACAGCCAAATAAAAATCAGTGGGCTTATAATCATAACACCCAATGTCTTCACAACGATGACGTAGAAACAATATTCTTTTGTTGTTCCAACAGTTGAATCGTTGACCCGGTTCCTCCTCCCAGAACAATCTAAAACCACGACGATACCAATCTCGTAGTAATAAACTAAAATCACGGTCAGGATTCTTTCCAATCATACCGGGATATGTATTCTCCCACTGATTACATTTATCATAATGACAATTGGAGCATAGGTGGCCTCTAGGATGAGAGTCACACACCTCTTCAAGACAGGAAATACAACCTTTAATTTGTACAGCATATCCTCTATGCAATTTACACGGGTTGCATAATCTACACTTTTCATCATACTCATCAAACATTGTGCAATTCTCACATGATGATGACCAGCTGCCCAGTGTGTACATACATAACGGACATGTATGGAACATTTTGTCATGTGTTGACACTCTCACTACCACAATGAAACTGAGCTAGCAACAACAAAAATTGTCTGAGATAGAGAGAGAGGAGTAAATCATCCTTGAGCACCATCTTTCTCGTGAAAAAAGTCCTACATTTCTAAACTAATGCTTAAAAGCATATCCACAATATTATTTTGCCGTGTCGTGATCAATATATCAATAAATTGTGCAAATGCGTTTGGACCACGACGTAGAAGCTTCATGCAATAGTCTAATGATGGAGAATCAGTTTTCATTATATCAACAAGCATTCCCCCAGAAAATATCTTCCTTTGAATAGACAACTGTAGAAAATCATCATCTAGAATCAAACGTTTTTCCATAAGAACTAGATTCATCATGAGTTGCTCTTTCTCAACTATAACCATTTTCTTTAGAACCTTAACACTCTCAAAGCTATCTGAAGCCCGGTCATAACTTAATTGTGTGATACAGGACGTACACGCGAGTCTACTATAGAAAGAAAAAAATACCATCGAGTTTGAAGCATTTTTATTGAGCACCGTAACAAAAATTCTCATCCCTGAAGCGTTATGTTATTGGAAATATATTTCGATAGGACATATAATGCTGACCGTAATTTATTTATATGGAGAATATTCACTTTTCCAGCAAAACATAGTTGCTCCTCCTGCTTAAATTTACTTAATGATATGACGTATCTAGCATACATACTATCCCATTCTAGGCATAGTCAACAGCCAGCATTTACTTCCACAGCTACATTAGGTAATCGTATATCATTGCTGCTGCTGCTGTCGGTTACATCATTAACCTCCAATAGTGTAAATGTACCACTCATTTTTTCCCCACTCATAGCTTCTCAAATAAAATATTCTCTCTCTGAATTCTATTCTCTTACTAATATGAAATACAATGAAAATTACTCCTCATATCCGATTCCGACTACTAATAAAATTAGTGTGACCGCCGCTCTCTCTCTGTTTGACCCCAAAAAAATGAGCTTTACCTCAGAAAACCCGTTTGGTAGGGTAAGTACCATTCATAGCAATAGGCGACTGACTCTGGCAAGCCAAAGTACCGGTTAAACTACGCGCATATTAATGCCTCAGGCTTGTGTAAGTATATGTGTAATTCGCGGTACTAGATGCCTTACTACTTGTTGTTGTTTAGACCAGGGCACTTCGTGTCGAAGAAGTTTTCGTGAGAACTTTGAAATCGGCTCATTCGATTGAAAATAAAAAGCGCTGATGCCCTTTTTAATAGTCGAAAGTGATTTAAGGGCGACTAATCCCCCTTCCACTCCCACCCTCCCACGCCAACCCTCCCATTCTGCTCTTAAAATTTGACCAAATTAAAATAGCGCAAGCGTATCCAAACTATCAAATAAAGTAAACAGATGTTTTTGAGAATGGTATCAAGTTTTCCATTTCAGGTCAACTAGAGGAGGTATGAAACTAAATTAAACAGTACTATTTGTGTCCAGATTTTTAAAACGGTGTATGTTGTTAAAAATTGCTGAAAATTTTTCTCCAGCATACAAATAGCAGGTCAAACTATAAAGTCTTAAAAAACGAAAAAAATTTAAAGTATTATTTTCTTTTTCCCTAAGAAGACTATGTCAATATAAAACGAATAGAAATTAATTTAAAAAAAAAATTACACAAAATAAGTTTTTAAAAGAAAAGTAAATAACTCTATTAAACAAAAAATGAGCAAAAATAAAATCAATTAATCTACCAAGCGTGAAACTACCAAAAATCATCATCAATAAATAAATGAAACCCAAAATGAACAGAAATTACAATAAATAACCGAGTCAAACTCAAAACGAGGAGAAATTAACATTTGGACACAAAACCCCTATGCCTTCCCAAGGCAGAACAAAATTTGCACTTTACTGAAAAAAATATAAATGTTTTTAATTTTATAACTTTAATAAATCAAATAATTTTAACATTTTGATTACTAAATATCAGTATATGTATATTAAACTGACAATCCACATTCATTTGTATTTTTTGAGTAAAGTGCAAATTTCGTTCTGGCCTTGGGAAGGCATAAGGGTTTCATTTATTTATCGATGCTGATTGGTGGTAGTCTCACGATTGGTAGATTATTTGATTTTATTTTTGCTCATTTTTTGTTTAATGGAGTTCTTTACTTTTCTTTGAAAAACTTATTTTGTGGAAAAAGTTTTTTAAATTAATTCGGAAAATAAGATTACTTTTATGTTAAATTGTCAGATCAGACAGTCCGGAACTAATAAAGCTATTCAATAGGTAGAAGAAAAGTTTTTTCTTGGGGACACAGGACCTAATGGAAAAGTCTTGCTAAGACATTTCGACGCAGCGTCAAGCTTTTGTGGCTTCTCGGAGAGGAAATTTAGCATCTTGAATTAGAGTTGGGGGGCCAGTAGAGTTGAAAACTTACTAGATATCACAAATGAGCAGAACTATTTTATAATGATAATTCTTGCATTATGTAAATGTTTTCCGAAAGTTAAACACATGATAAGCTGTTTGATAAGCGCCATTTTCCAGTGAATATATTGAGGAGTGAAAGTGCCTATTTTGTGAAATTTATTCATTCACAATTACAAGAACTAGTAGGATTATGAAAAGAGAAGGTACATATTTGCTATAAACACTATGAATTTCTTCATTTCATGTGTTTTTTTAAGTTGGAATTTTTAAGTAGCTCTCAGGAAGGAAATAATCAAAAACAAAAATAAATAAATAAATTTAATTGCTCGTTCATTGTAGAAAAAAAAGTAACTGATAGAAGATGACACTGTAGAAGGGTGGCTGAAAAATACTTAGAAACTTTTCCTATTTAGCACATAATTCTACTTATATTTTTAACCCAAGAATACCTCACATAATTTCAGCCTTTTTTTTGCGAGCAGCATAAAATCAAAGACTAAATTTTCTCGGGGGGGGGGGAGCAGAAGAGATGCAAGGCTGCAGAAATACTGTGTTACCAGGAAACTCTACTTTTCAGAATCCTAAAGAGTTAAAAAATAAATATTATTTCAAAAGAAATCAAATCAAAGAAAATCAATACAAATAGTTCTGTTAAAAATGGGCATAAAGCTAAAAATTCTCGAATAAGTCTCCATCCGGTGGGTTAGAGCAATGTCTCCAAGAACCCTTGCAAAAATGAGACATTCTTCTTCATGGATAACAAAGATATAGGCAATTTTAAAAATAAAATACTAGTTTATTTTCACAAGAATAGTGACAATAGCATTCGTGATCGTAAAAGATGTTAGTAGCTTGAAAAAGTTATCACTGAACTTCCTAAAATATTTTTGTTATAAGCCTAGATTTAGGGCTATTGAGAAGAAAATATGTTAAAAAAAACAATTTTTACTTCATAATATGCGGAAAAATGGTAATTAAAAAATTTTGAAAGCAATTCAACCATATTTTACCCACAGCCCCCCCTAATGTTCAAATATATAGCCCAAGTTATATATTTCCCATGCATTCTGTCATGCGTCACTTTTGTTTCAACCCGTTCACCCGTAAATTGAACAAATTGGAAAAACTGGGCTATATATTTAAACATTAGGGGGATTGGCGGTAAATTATAGCTGGATCTTTTTCAAATTTGTTAACTACAATTTTCTGCATATATTAAGTAAGGATTGTTTTCATAACATGTTTCCTTCTCAATAGCCCTCACTCCAGGTTTCTAGGATCTGTTTTTTGTGCAAAACTTCTCCGTGATGTTGGATACCCTTTAGATGTTTGTAATCTGTGGGTTAGAATCTCAAAATAATTAAAGTTATCTTGTTTTAGCTTTATACTGACTGAAGTTTTACTTCTTACAACTTAGTACGATAAAACTCGTAAAAACGCATCAAAAATGTGTTTATATGCATTTTTGTTGCGTTTTTACGAGTCAAACATTTCGGGGAGGTAGAGGTTCAAACCTCCTACTCCTTCCCCCAAATACGGTTTTGGCAACCAAAGTGGCTATAGGAAGTTATAAGCAATATGGATCTTCCAGGGGAAGGGGGGGGTCATCTGACCATGATACAAATCAACAAAATGTTTTCTTTGCCGCTTATCTCTGTTAGTTTTATGGAGTTAGTTGATTTTGCAGCACAAATCTAACTAAAAACCATGGAAAATGTACACAAAACGGTTCAACTATAATGGCCAAGACAAAACAAATCCTGAGGGGCATTGCCCCCTGCCTCCCCAATTGACGCAACTGGGAAAAACATGAGTATCATCCTATGTTCTATTTATATTAAATAAAAAAAAACAATTTTTTTTAACTGAAAGTAAGGAGCGACATTAAAACTTAAAACGAACAAAAATTATTCCGTATATGAAAGGGGCTGTCCCCTCCTCAATACCTCGCTCTTTACGCTAAAGTTTTTTTTATTGTTTTAAAAAACAAAGTTGCGTGACAGATCCAAACTTTAGCGTAAAGAGCGAGGTATTGAGGAGGGGACAGCCCCTTTCATATACGGAATAATTTTTGTTCGTTTTAAGTTTTAATGTTGCTACTTGCTTTCAGTTAGAAAAACTTGTATTTTTTATTTAATTTCTGAACGTTTTGAATTAATGCAGCTTTGAGTTTGGCTCACCGCACGTGAATAATTAAAATGAAATTGGCATATTAATTTTACCTTTTTGGCTAAATGGCTTTCTCGAAATTTTGTTCTGACGTAACTTACGAATTAACTTACGTAACGAACTTCTATATCCGTATGTTTTATTACATATATTAGGGAGTTTGACCCCTAGTGAATACCTTGCTCTTTACGCTAAAGTTCGAATTTTGTTCGAATCAGAAACCCCTGAATCACAAAGGCCGGTAATTAGAATAGATAGCTCTTTTGAAAGTGCTAAAAAAACACTTTAGCGAAAAGGACGAGGTATTGACTACGGGGCGAACCCCTCATATACGTAATAATTTCTGTTTGTTTTAAGTTTTAATGTTGCTACTTACTTTCAGTTGAAAAAAACTAGTTTTTTTTAATTTAATTTCTGATCATTTTTTAAATAATGCTGGGAAATCCGGCGCCCCCTTCATAGCAATGTCCCTTCCCCCAAGAAAACTTCCTTCATGGAAAGATCCTCCCATATAACCCCCGACCCACCCCCACTACCAGAAAAAATCCTCCCTGAAAACGTCTGTATACTTCCCAATAACCAATACTATATGTTAACATTGGGTAAAGTTCATAACTTTCAGCCCTCCCCCCGAGGACTTCGGGGGATTAAGTCATCCTAAAAGACATAGTTATCATATTTTCGACCATGCTGAACAAAATGGCTATCTTAATATTTTGATCGGGTGAATTTGGGAAAAAAATTAGCGTGGGAGGGGGCCTAGTTGTCCTCCATTTTTTATCACTTAAAAAGGGAACTAGAACTTTTAATTTCCGTTCCAATGAGCCCTCCCACGATATTCTAGGACTACTGGGTCGATACAATCACCCCTGGGAAAAAAAAAAAAAAAAAAAATAAAATAAATAAACACGCATCCGTGATCTTTCTTCCGGCAAAAAATGCAAAATTCCATATTTTTGCAGATAGGAGCTCGAAACCTCTACAGTAGGGTTCTCTGATACACTGAATCTGATGGTTTCATTTTCATTAAGGTTCTATAGCTTTTAGGGCGTCTTTCCCGTTTTTTCGAAAATCAGCCAAATTTTCTCAGGCACATAACTTTTTATGGGTAAGACTAAACTTGATGAAACTTATATATTTAAAATCAGCATTAAAATCTGATTCTTTTGATGTATCTGTTCATATCAAAATCCCGTTTTTTTAGAGTTTTGATTATGATTGAGCCGGGTCGCTCCTTACTTACAGTTCGTTACCACGAACTGTTTGATATCTGCCATAACTCTATAACTTGCCATATGTTGTATCTAGAAAATAGTTGCGTACAAAATTATAAGAAAGTATCACTTTAGTTGTAAAGAGAAACATAGTTTTTGAGAGAGCTCTATTCTGATTAACGGTAAAAAACAGCAGAAAAATGAAAGCCTACCACGTTAAAACGGGCAAAAAAGATTTACTGTTTGTTTTTTCTTCAAGTGGACAAAAGTCTGATTGACTGTTCCCATTTGTGCTTTAAAATTTTTATTTTTTTTAATTCTTTTTTGTGTTTATAGATGGGTAATAAGGAAGATTCATTCATTCATTCAAATTCATGTGGACCTTTTTTCATTTTAAGGACTATCAAACTAAAACAATCTAAAACAGAACAATCTAAAACAAAATATGGAGGGGTTTTAAAGGCTACACGAGAACCACACGTAAAATGAAACATTAAAACTTCGATCTTACCGCACACAAGTTTTTTTTTTCATGCCTTTAAAGAATTCCATAGTATTCTGAACTCCTGTAAAACTTACGGTGTGTGATATAAAGTCTTTACCGATTCATGTAAGTAAATATCTTGCTTTAGGAGCTCTGTTTAGCCTCAGATTTGTAATCAACAGGCTAAGATTCTGTGAAGTTAGAACTCACTTAAATTTTCAAAATTAGAACTAACAAAACCTCGCTTCTTCTTAGCTTTATTTTCTGTCTCAGAAAGATTTAGATACAGTCAAGGAAGACTATAGATTCCTGCACAGCCGACATTTAAAATCTGTAAAAATTGGAATAGACAAGGGACGTAGGGATTCACATTCGTGCAAAAACCTCACGCACGCTCCTCTTCCATTTCAATCCATTCAAAGCCTCCCTCTTTACACCCTCCCAGGAAGTTTGCTTAAATCTTCTTTAAGGCATCCTCCCACCCCAGCTGGGAACAACCTGCTCTTCGTTTGGCCCTAGACCATACAATCTAGTGGTATATTCTTGAATATACCAATATATAACACTATATAGATAGCACTATATAGATAGATAGAATATACCACTATATACCACTATATAGATGGCACAATATAGATAAATAGAATATACCATTATATCAAACAGTTAGTGGTAACGAACTGTAAGTGAGGAGCTGCCCGGCTCAATAGTAACCGAAACTCTAGAAAACGGAATTTTGATACTAATAGATACATCAAAAGAATTAAATTTTAATGCTGATTTCAAATATATAAGTTTCATCAAGTTTATTCCTACCCATCAAAAGTTACGCGCCTGAGAAAATTTGGCTGATTTCGAAAAAGGGGGAAAGACCCCCTAAAAGTTATAGAACCTTAATGAAAATCACACCATCATATTCAGCGTATCAGAGAACCCTACTGCAGAGGTTTCAAGCTCATATCTGCAACAATGTGGAATTTTGTATTTTTTGCCAGAAGAAAGATCACGGATGTGTGTTTATTTTTTATTTTTTTTTTTTTTCAGGGGTGATCGTATCGACCCAGTGGTCATAGAATATCATGTGAGGGCTGATTCAGGCGGAAATTAAAAGTTCTAGTCCCCTTTTTAAGTGACTAAAAAATGGAGGGCAACTAGGCCCCCTCCCACGCTCTTTTTTTTTCCAAAGTCACCCGGTCAAAATTTTGAGATAGCCATTTTGTTCAGCATGGTCGAAAATATGACAGCTATGTCTTTCAGGATGACTTAATTCCCCGAAGTCCCCGGGGAGAGGGCTGAAAGTTATAAACCTTACCCAATCTTAACATATAGTATTGGTTATTGGGAAGCATACAGACGTTTTCAAGGGGTATTTTTTCTGGTAGTGGGGGGGGGGGTCGGGGGTTACGTGGTAGGATCTTTCCACGAAGGAAGTTTTCATGGGGGAAGGGACATTGCTATAAAGGGGGCGCCAGATTTCCCAGCAGAAGGGGGCGCCGAATTTCATAAGAACTATTTATTCTAATTAACGGAATTTGTGATTAAGGGGTCATTGTAAAAGAATTGGAACAAAAATCAAACTTTAGCTTAAAGAGCAAGTTATTGACTAGGGGGCGAACCCTCTAATATACGTATTAAAAACATATGAATATAGAAATTCGTTACGTAAGTTAATTCGTAAGTTACTTATATTTATTACTAATAAAAACGTTCGTAAATAAAATTAAAGAAGTTTCGAGAAAGCTCTTTAACCAAATAAAATTAAAATTAATATTCAAATTTTGTTTTAATTATTCATGTACGGTAAGCTAAAATCAAAACTTGCATTAATTTAAAAACGTTCAAAAATTAAATAATAAAAAAAGAAGTTTTTTTTAACTGAAAGTAAGAAACGACGTTAAAACTTGAAACGAACAGAAATTATTACCTATATGAAAGGAGCTGTCTCCTCCCCAACGCCTCGCTCTTTACGCTAAAGTTTGACTTTCTCCCAACTCTATTTTTTTTAAACAATAAAAGCTTTAGCGTAAAGAGCGATGCGTTGAGGAGTGGACAGCCCCTTTCATATACGGAATAATTTCTGTTCGTTTTAAGTTTTAACGTCGTTCCTTACTTTCAGTTAAAAAAAACTTCTTTTTTTTATATAATACCACTATATAGATAGAACTATATAGATAGATAGAATATACCACGATATACCACTATATACCGCTACATAGATAGCACTATATAGATAGATAGAATATACTACTATATACCACTTTATACCACTACATAGAATATACCACTATATATTCAAGAATATAGGAAGTGTATATTCTAGTGGTACTTTTCAAGTGTTCCTGGCATTAAAAAAAAAGGATAGATTCTACTGAAACAAGTATGATTTTATATAGTGATTTCACAAGTGCAACTCCTCGCCGCCTTTTGGCAGGACCCTTAAAACTAAGTTTGAGCAACTACAAATTTTTTCTCCCTGACATTTTCCTTTTGCTTAAAAACAACTTAACCGTTATTGACATAGTACTGTTTTTTGTTGTTTTTTTTGTATCCTCTCACGGCTATATTAACGTCTTCGCGTGAAGTAACGTTAAAAAGTACCGTAACAGGAATATTTAACCCAAAGTTTTTTCCCTCAGTTATTCTTTGCCAGACAAACTTGTAATCTAGAGGATCTTAATTTTCTAGAGGATATTTTTTTTTTATCTCCATAAAATCAAAAATAAACATTATTCTATTATTTTTTCCAGACCGTTATGATTGTATAGAGAAACAGAACAAATAAAGCTACTAATTCTTATATGTTTGACTTCGAATGACGAAAACGACGCTTAAAGATAAAGCTAACTTGTCTATTAAACATAAGAAATATATATATTTTTTTATCCAGTCTAAAGATTGTACAAAAGCCCCTGCCCCCGTGCGTATCCAGGATTTTTGTTCGAGGAGGGGGGGGGGGTATAAAAATGCATCAAAATTTTTATTTATGCATTTTTGCTACGTTTTTACGAGTCAGACAAGAACGTTGGGGTGGAAGGTAAGGTAGACCCGGTTCCCCACGCCCTCGATACGGCCTTGGTCTAAGCTCTCAAGCAAAAAGCCTGTGATATTCTGAAATAAAACAGAAAGTTTTTTCCTCCGCTAGCTTGATAATCTAGTTCACATTCTAGTTCACTAATCTACTTCACATCAACGACATAAAACTTTAACTTTGAAAAAGAGTCACCAGATCATTTTTATTTATACATTTTATTTATAAAATTCATAAATATGTTGCATCGACATAGCTATGGCATACACTTTTATGGCGAATATGCTGAAATGAATTTATTAATAATCTATCGTAAGAAAATAAAGCTTCAAAGAGGTTAGATAAGTCAAAGCAAAGTAGGAGTAGGGGTGAGAGATGCATCAAAGACCATTAATGGGACTTGTTTTTAATCCAATAGGTATGCCCTTAAGTTTGTCCTTGCAGTTCGTATAAGACTGCGTATCCTTCTATTTTCTTAATAAATCTTCCAATTAATTACATTTTCTTATTAAATTTTTAATAAATCGTTATCTTCTCAATTTTCATGTGAGAGTATGAATCTTCCATATTCTATCAGATGCTATTGGGTTATAATTTTAAATTGAATTTTCTGGTTTTTACTAGAGGATTTTTTTTATTCTACCAAGTTTATTTTTCAGCTTTCTCATAATCTATTTTTACAATGAAAATTGCTTAGTGGAAGTCTTTGCTTAATTTTATGCAATATATTCTTTTGGTTCCATTGGTTAAAAACTGTTCCTGGTTTTTATTTTTGCTTTTTCTTCATTTTCATCATTATGTTTAGGTATTGTGGCCCCAGAACGTATTTTCTGAGCAAATTTCCTTTTTAATTCCAGGGATAGCTGTTAATATTAAGAAATTTAAAAAGCAGTGCCTCTGAACCATGAGCGCCCATAGGCTGAATTCCAGGGGGGGGGGCTTGCCTGGTCCAGTTGGCACTTTTAATGCTCGATAATAGAAATCTCAAAACAAAAATATAAAAAATAAGGCAGCATCATTCAGCCAGGAGGGGGCTGGTGCCCCCTCCTGGCCTCCCTTATGGGTGCCCGTGCTCTCAACGGAAATATCAGAAACCTCAAAACATAAATTCACAAAACAACACTATTCGGAATCATCAATGTAAACAGCTGTATTGGCTTGTGAGTCATTCTTTAGCAGATATTTTAAGTTTTTACGTTAAATTTCTAAGATTTATAAGTTGTAAAAATTATTTTATTTGTTTAGCAACAATCATGCGCAGCTTCAATGGTTGCGCAACTGGTAGCATTTATTATTTTTATTTATAATCTAAACTACAAGTTTTGAAAAAAAGAAGGTTTATAGTGATATCCACTATCACATTAAATCTTCACATATCCTACCCTCCTCCCCCATTAAAGGGAAGGGTAGACTTTTACCCCTCGCCCCTTCATATCACACCCAGGGTTTCAGTTAATAACTGACAATTATTGGTATCTCTTTTTGTTTGCTACATTTGACCTGTCTTTCGTTCCGGAACAACAACACAGATATTCAAGGTTGAACATATTTAACGGTCTTTGTTACTCAGCCTATGAGCAGCCACTATTCATAGGCGTATCGTATACCGGTACTGTTTTTCAAGCATGTCATGCTGCAGCGAACGCCGTACCTGAGTTTCCAGGCCAAGAGTTCACTTTACGCTGCAGTGTTTTTGCGTTCTTGGGTTAAGGTAACGTAATACAGCTTACGTATTGTAGGGAGCTTTGAAAAATGACTCGGACTCAATTTTTCCTTTGTGTTTCGTAATTTTCCTTTTTCAATAGATAGGAAAAGTCGAATTTTCTGAACATTGAAGCTGGGTCCCATCTAGCTGGCTCTTGAGCTATGGTTACCTGTTGCCTGGTTTACGTATCATAAGTTAAAAATGACTTTCTGAAGAGCTACCTTCAGGATTCACCTCTCTTCTGACAAAAAGGCAATTGTGTAGGCAAATAATTGCTACCACAATTTAAAAAACGTTTCTTCGTTGGTCAATTATTTCGGTTTTATATGTGCAAAATATATGGGCTTGCAGCCCAAAGGTTTCTATTATTCTGGTAGCTGAGTTTATAGTGTAATGAAATATTCTTTTCTGGGGACCAGGATTGATCCACTGGCATCAATGAATGGGTCTCACCGCCAATAATGAACATAAGGAAAACTACGTCCGAACCGGCGAATAATTTACTTGCAGGAAATGTTTGATTTCCTGATTTTTTACGAAGCATTACTTGTTTTTTTTTTTTAAGAAAAGTGTATTTCTGTTTTCAGTGGCTAGTCCCAAGTTGGAAAAGCCTTTCTATCCACTTTTACATAAGCAAAAGTGAATTTGCAACACACATCCAAGATGAAATTTGGTTTGGACACTGCAATTTTGTGTCTGCGATGTATAAGTTCCAACACAATTGATATTTTGGTTTTCCTTCTGAATTCCTCCTCATTTGTTTTCCTCGTGATTTTTGAAGGTCTTTGCAAGTCGGTTGGTGACAGGGTATCAAAAAAGACTTCAAAGTTTCGTTAAGATTCTGCTAGCTGTTGAAATTCCTATGTGGAAATCACGAGGCAATGATGTCAGTGATACTCCTGTTTTCACGTATCTCAGAATCAGTACAGACTTATCTTCTAGAACTTTTCGCAAACATTATATCTTGCTTCCAAAGTCTATATTTGACTTTATCAAAAATATCAAGGTATTCACTTTTATAATATGAAGTAAAATTGCAAAGGTATTCTTTATTATCACGAGGTAGTCTTTGAATAGATTGGGATGGAGGAGAAGCGCGCGTCAATTTTTTGAACCTTAATCAGTCAATAAAACACTTTCAATTACAAACAGATTATATTTATTGGGGTGATTGCCACACATATATTATTTTTTCATTTTACTTAAGTTCTACTACTGAAAAGGAGATATGTTGTTGAAAACTTTATATTTTGGTGACCCAGGTGGGGACAAATAACAACCAGAGTGTCCTTAAATGGGGGAAAAGAATACACAGTGAAATGTTTATTGAAGGTAGTTATACAACCCTTAATTGGTTTGTATAAAAAGACAGGATCTGAAAATGGTTGTGTAAAAGAGGAGCTAGTACAGTTGTGCTACTCACAGGCAGTCCAGTGCTAAGGTAACTTATCAGCAGGGGTGTCCTGAGGCTCATTTTATTGGGGGGCGATCTTCGTAAATTTTACCATATTGCTACCTGATTTATGCCAAATTTTCTGCAAAAATCAAGAATTTTGCTAAATTTCAGCTTATTTTGCAAAATTTCGGCCGAACTTTTCGCCTTCGGCGACAATTTTACCGAATGCCACAAAAGTTGGGGGGACCCTCCTCGGGATGGCCCAGCTTATCAGTAGTAATAGTAATCTATTCTTCAGGAAATTCTGAGCTAAGATCCTAAATAAAAAATGGGTTAAATTGAATTAAGCTGGGTTAGACTAGAATGGAATCCTTTGAAATTCTCTTGAACTTATTCCTTTGCCTTTTCACTATGCCCAAGCTTTTTTATTATATGGTCTTCACTAATTCATCAGAAGTACAAAAGAAATATATAGAAATATAGAAATGCAAAAGTATAGAATGTATGGAAATGTATAGTATAATTTATAGAATATAAAATGACATAATAGAATGTATAAAAATAAAATGTAAAATTTTTGTGAATGTATAAAAATAAAGTATAAAATGTACAGTATAATGTAAAAAAATAAAAAAAAAGGGTCTTCAGTAATTCATCAGAAACACAAAAGGAAATGTATAGAATTATAGAAATACAAAAGTATAGAATGTATAGAAATATATAATATAATGTATATGTATAGTATGTAAAGGATAATGCATGGAAATACAAAAAGGGTCTTCACTAGTTCATCACCTTGTTTGCTTTATAGAAATAAAAAAGGGAAATATGATTATCCTGGAAATCAATTTCTTGCTGGTATAGTTTCCAATATCCTTCATATCACAGATTAATATTTTTTCACTTTCATAAAACGTTTTCTCATTTCGAGGAAGTTTTGACGAAAAAATCCTTAGCAACAGATCATCTTATCGTAGATTAAACAAATACTTATTTACAGTAGTTACAGCTACTCAAAAACAAAGCTAATCCTTATGTTTGTTTGAGGATTAGGATAGTAGTCTACTCACTCTAATGTGGAATGTGCATTTACGTTCTACTTCTGACAAATAAGATAATTTTGATATTACTACAGATGT
Organism: Artemia sp. Qi Xiang Cuo; assembly: GCF_049724085.1. Taxonomy (NCBI): domain Eukaryota; kingdom Metazoa; phylum Arthropoda; class Branchiopoda; order Anostraca; family Artemiidae; genus Artemia; species Artemia sp. Qi Xiang Cuo. Next base: position 8,711,658 of record NC_142804.1, read on the forward strand.
TGTAACTACTGCTGCTAATATTAAGATAGCTAAAGGGGGTTTGTGACCCTGCCATAAAAATGGGCATTGAATGATTTTTTTTTTTTTTTTTTTTTCAGGATAATAATTTTATTTAGACATAAATTAAAAAAAACAAACGCCAAGGAACCTTTCGGTTCGTTAGGCCAACTCCAACTTCCAACACATAATTCAATATAAATAAACAAAAACAAAACATTATCCCCCGCCGACGCGCAAACAAAACAACGCAACTAGAAATTCCATTATGGCACTACTAAAAAAATCAAAAATAAAATAAAAAATAAAAAAAATCAAACAAACTGATAAATATTATTACAAATATTATTATCATTAATTCTTCATTCTTTTCAGATTAAAAAATCAATCGTTTTAATACATTTTCCTATTTTTGAAATTTGAAGGATAATTTTCTATCAAACTTCAATATCAGACAGAAAGATAAAAAACTGCGCAAAAATATGTCGAACTTAGATGGCAGTAAAAAAGAAGAGTAAAACAATAATATAACAAAGATGGTGATAGTTTTAAAATTTGCATTGGGAGGTTCAAACTGCTTACAGACGGTGCTTCGGGTCTCTGGGTTGATGGAAACCATAGATAGCAAAAGGTGTTCTCCAACATGATAGAGAAGTTTTTGGTCAATGATTGCTAATTAATTCCGGCTAGAACATTTGCTGTTTCAATACTTGTGGATCGTTGACATGTACTATGTCATTGTGCACCATGTACTTTTCTTATGTATGTATTAACGTGCAGTACAGTTATTGGAGTGGACTGTTTGAGAGTATAAGAATATAAAGAACCTAGAGTAAAATTCTAAGTTGTTTACTTTATATTTTATTACTTGGGACTCCTTATAAATTGAAATCATGCACCGTTTGCTATTTCGATATTGTAATATTCCACCAGTGAGTAAAGTTTCCTTCAAGCAGCACCATCCACGAAGGGAAAATTTCGATTAAAAACTTAACAGCTATGCTTTTTTGATATACCAGAAGCTTAATTCCAGCATCAAATAGCATTTTAGTGTGATAAAACCCAGTGTCCATTCATTGAGCCCGTCTTTTTCTATTCGTCCAGCTATGCTTTTTTTATATACCAGAAGCTTATTTCCAGCATCAAATAGCATTTTAGTGTGATAAAAAACCAGTGTCCATTCATTGAGTCCGTCTTTTTCTATTCACCCAGCTATACTTTTTTGATATACCAGAAGCTTAATTCCAGCATCAAATAGCATTTTAGTGTGATAAAAAAACCAGTGTCCATTCATTGAGCCCGTCTTTTTCTATTCACCCAGCTATGCATTTTTGATATACCAGAAGCTTAATTCCAGCATCAATTAGCATTTTAGTGTAATAAAAATCCAGTGTCCATTCATTGAGCCCGTCTTTTTCTATTCATCCAGCTATGCCTTTTTGAAATACCAGAAGCTTAATTCCAGCATCAAATAGCATTTTAGTGTGATAAAAAACCAGTGTCCAATCATTGAGCCCGTCTTTTTCTATTCACCCAGCTATGCATTTTTGATATACCAGACGCTTAATTCCAGCATCAAATAGCATTTTAGTGTGATAAAAAACCAGTGTCCATTCATTCAGACCGTCTTTTTCTATTCACCCAGCTATGCATTTTTGATATACCAGACGCTTAATTCCAGCATCAAATAGCATTTTAGTGTGATAAAAACCCAGTGTCCATTCATTGAGTCCGTCTTTTTCTATTCGCCCAGCTATGCTTTTTTTGTATACCAGAAGCTTATTTCCAGCATCAAATTGCATTTTATTGTGATAAAAACCCAGTGTTCATTAAGTGAGTCCGTCTTTTCCCATTCGACCAGCTATGCTTTTTTGGTATAACAGAAGCTTAATTCCAGCATCAAATAGCATTTTATTGTTATAAAATCCCGTGTCCATTCATTGAGCCCGTCTTTTTCTATTCGTCCAGCTATGCTTTTTTTATATACCAGAAGCTTAATTCCAGCATCAAATAGCCTTTTATTGTGATAAAAACCAGTGTACATTCATTGATCCCGTCTTTTTCTATTCGTCCAGCTATGCTTTTTTTGTATAATAGAAGCTTAATTCCAGCATCAAATATCCTTTTAGTGTGATAAAAACCCAGTGTCCATTCATTGAGCCCGTCTTTTTCTATTCGCCCAGCTATGCTTTTTTGATATACCAGAAGCTTAATTCCAGCATTAAATAGCATTTTATTGTAATAAAAACCCAGTGTCCATTCATTCAGCCCGTCTTTTTCTATTCGCCCAGCTATGCTTTTTTGATATACCAGAAACTTAATTCCAGCATCAAATAGCATTTTATTGTAATAAGAACCCAGTGTCCATTCATTGAGCCCGTCTTTTTCTATTCGTCCAGCTATGCTTTTTTGATATACCAGAAGCTTAATTCCAGCATCAAATTGCATTTTAGTGTGATAAAAAACCAGTGTCCATTCATTGAGTCCGTCTTTTTCTATTCGCCCAGCTATACTTTTTTGATATACCAGAAGCTTAATTCCAGCATCAAATAGCATTTTAGTGTGATAAAAAAACAGTGTCCATTCATTGAGCCCGTCTTTTTCTATTCACCCAGCTATGCCTTTTTGATATACCAGAAGCTTAATACCAGCATCAAATAGCATTTTAGTGTGATAAAAAACCAGTCTCCATTCATTCAGCCCTTCTTTTTCTATTCACCCAGCTATGCCTTTTTGATATACCAGACGCTTAATTCCAGCATCAAATAGCATTTTAGTGTGATAAAAACCCAGTGTCCATTCATTGAGCCCGTCTTTTTCTATTCACCCAGCTATGCCTTTTTGATATACCAGAAGCTTAATTCCAGCATCAAATAGCATTTTAGTGTGATAAGAACCCAGTGTCTATTCATTGAGTCCGTCTATTTCTACTCGCCCAGCTATGCTTTTTTGATATACCAGAAGCTTAATTCCAGCATCAAATAGCATTTTATTGTGATAAAAACCCAGTGTCCATTCATTGAGCCCGTCTTTTTCTATTCGCCCAGCTATGCTTTTTTGATATACCAAAAGCTTAATTCCAGCATCAAATAGCATTTTATTGTAATAAAAACCCAGTGTCCATTCATTGAGCCCGTCTTTTTCTATTCGCCCAGCTATGCTTTTTTGATATACCAGAAGCTTAATTCCAGCATCAAATAGCATTTTATTGTAATAAAAAACCAGTGTCCAATCATTGAGCCCGTCTTTTTCTATTCCCCCAGCTATGCATTTTTGATATACCAGAAGCTTAATACCAGCATCAAATAGAATTTTAGTTTGATAAATACCCAGTCTCCAATCATTCAGCCCGTCTTTTTCTAGTCGCCCAGCTATGCTTTTGTGGTATACCAGAAGCTTATTTCCATCATCAAAGTGCATTTTATTGTAATAAAAACCAGTGTTTAGTCATTGATTCCGTGTTTTCCCACTCGTCCCGCTATACCTTTTTTGAATACCAAAAGCTTATTTACAGAATCAAATATCCTTTTATTGTAATAAAAACCCAGTCTCCAATCATTTAGCCTGTCTTTTTCTATTCGCCCATCTATACCTTTGTGAAATACCAGAAGATTAATACCAGCAACAAATAGCATTTTAGTGTGATAAAAACACAGTCTCCAATCATTGAGCCCTTCTTTTTCTATTCACCCAGCTATGCATTTGTGATATACCAGAAGCTTAATTCCAGCACCAAATAGCATTTTATTGTGATAAAAAACCAGTGTCCAATCATTGAGACCGTCTTTTTCTATTCTCACAGCTATGCCTTTTTGATATACCAGAAGCTTAATTCCAGCATCAAATAGCATTTTAGTGTGATAAGAAACCAGTGTCTATTCATTGAGCCTGTAAGCAAGACGAAAATAGCGACGAAGACCACACTGCCTTTCCATCACAAACAACAAAAGTACGAAGAACAAAAGGGAAATCTTTTTGTAAGACAGTTGAGATAATTTGAATGAATATTTCGGCCCTATGTCCAAGGGCCGTCCTCAGCAAGACAAAAATATATAAAAGAAAAAAAGACTCACAACAACATGCGACCAATAAAACCAAAAAAGTGGAAATTTTTTCAAAACAATCCTAGCATTATTACTTCAGCGAAGTTCAACCAGGACTGATAAAAAGTAAGGTAAAACAAGACGATTCAATGAAATGAAAGAAAATAAATTAAAAACATGTTCTTATTGCTAATCCAGCCTTTTTGGCAGCTAACCTCAAAGGTCTTTTTGTAACCGGTTCTGTGTTAATGTCTATCGTTTTTTTAAAATATTTTGTAAGATCATTTTTAATTAAATTTGTGTATAGAGCATTTAGTGTATAGTCCCCCAAGTCCCTATTTAAGGAAATATTATTATTAATCTTAAGTCTGATTTCAATTGATTCTCGGACTACCTGCTTTATACCTAAGTCATTGCTAATAAGGGCGGATTCATCAAAAAGTATATTGTGGTTAGGATTTTCAAAAATATGGCTGCCTAATGCAGAATCAGATGAAACAGTGGAAATATTAGAATTTAAAGCTTTGACAATATCATCTTTATGCTGTTGTATGCGCTTTTCTAAATTCTGGTGTGTTCTACCTATATAATATTTGCCACAATCGCATGGTATTTGATAGACCCCTCTTTGGCGAGTAACTGGGGTTTTATCTTTACCAGAATTTAGAAAATTTATGATTCTAAAATTATTTGTGAATACTACATGCAGATTATTTTTTGTGCAAACTTTTTTAAGATTTGTAGTGATTTTTGGGATATAGGGGAGGTAGATTATATTTAAGGGCTTGTCAGACATCTCACTTGGTAAACTACCATTAATTTTACGGAAATGTCTTTTCAGTCTACAGTTAATTACATTATTAATAAATATCATAGGATACCCATTTCCAAAAAGTATGTCCTTGATAAAGTTTAATTCTGCTGTGATGTGGGAATCAGAACAAATATTTAGGGCGCGATCGACGAGGGATATTACGACTGCTCTTTTAACTTGAGGGGGGTGGTTTGATGTAAAATGCAAACGTATGTCTTATCAAGGACATACTTTTTGGAAATGGGTATCCTATGATATTTATTAATAATGTAATTAACTGTAGACTGAAAAGACATTTCCGTAAAATTAATGATAGTTTACCAAGTGAGATGTCTGACAAGCCCTTAAATATAATTTACCTCCCCTATATCCCAAAAATCACTACAAATCTTAAAAAGTTTGCACAAAAAATAATCTGCATGTAGTATTCACAAATAATTTTAGAATCATAAATTTTCTAAATTCTGGTAAAGATAAAACCCCAGTTACTCGCCAAAGAGGGGTCTATCAAATACCATGCGATTGTGGCAAATATTATATAGGTAGAACACACCAGAATTTAGAAAAGCGCATACAACAGCATAAAGATGATATTGTCAAAGCTTTAAATTCTAATATTTCCACTGTTTCATCTGATTCTGCATTAGGCAGCCATATTTTTGAAAATCCTAGCCACACTATACTTTTTGATGAATCCACCCTTATTAGCAATGACCTAGATATAAAACAGGTAGTCCGAGAATCAATTGAAATCAGACTTAAGATTAATAATAATATTTCATTAAATAGGGACTTGGGGTAATATACACTAAATGCTCTATACACAAATTTAATAAAAAATGATCTTACAAAATATTCTAAAAAACCGATAGACATTAACACAGAACCAGTTACAAAAAGACCTTTGAGGTTAGCTGCCAAAAAGGCTGGATTAGCAATAAGAACATGTTTTTAATTTATTTTCTTTCATTTCATTGAATCGTCTTGTTTTACCTTACTTTTTATCAGTCCTGGTTGAACTTCGCTGAAGTAATGATGCTAGGATTGTTTTGAAAAAATTTCTACTTTTTTGGTTTTATTGGTCGCATGTTGTTGTGAGTCTTTTTTCTTTTATATATTTTTGTCTTGCTGAGGACGGCCCTTGGACATAGGGCCGAAATATTCATTCAAATTATCTCCACTGTCTTACAAAAAGATTTCCCTTTTGTTCTTCGTACTTTTGTTGTTTATTAAGCCCGTCTTTTTCTATTCACCCAGCTATGCCTTTTTGATATACCAGAAGCTTAATTCCAGCATCAAATAGCATTTTAGTGTGATAAAAACCCAGTGTCCATTCATTGAGCCCGTGTTTTTCTACTCGCCCAGCTATGCTTTTTTGATATACCAGAAGCTTAATTCCAGCATCAAATAGCATTTTATTGTCATAAGATCCCGTGTCCATTCATTGAGCCCGTCTTTTTCTATTCGACCAGCTATGCTTTTTTGATATACCAGAAGCTTAATTCCAGCATAAAATTCCATTTTATTGTAATAAAAAACCAGTGTCCATTCATTGAGCCCGTCTTTTTCTATTCGCCCAGCTATGCCTTTTTGCCTTTACTGGTATCTGAACTACTCTAATATCTAATTAATCTTTCAAAAAAAATCCTGCATGTTTTGAAATTTTTTCTTTTACTATCACAGCAGGCGATGGTATTCTGCGATGACTGAATGCCTATTTGTTATCCACCAATAACTCGTTAAAAATATCAATGAAGTTATTCACTCATCTTCTCCAATATACATCTCCCGCATAGGAAGCACGGCCGTCCGCAAACAAAGCACACTCCGTGGAAAAAAATAGATCTTGATCAAGACACATTATGTTTGTTTTTCAGATCTGGTATATTATTATTATTATTATTTCATTATTATTATTTTATTTATAACCCACTGTACAATAAATGTAAAATAGTCGAGTAATACAAACACAAAAAAAAGAAAAAAGAAAAAGAACAACGACAATCTAACCACAAATATAATCACTAATAAAAAAAACGGATAAGACTGTGATGTGGGCCCAACCGAAAACTAGCATCCTGACTGATCTTCGCTTGCACCATTTCAAGCGAGGACAGAATTGCTGTTGCACCATAACGACCAACAAGGCGCCTATTGCGCACAGCAAGCGGCAAATATAATATGAACTTACAGTATCTAAAATAATTAACCTTCATTTGTTTCAGATCATGCTTAGTAAAAAGCGGATACAGCCCAGAAGCGGATAAAATCGTATGGTCACAGAAACTACAGTAGAGTTTAGCAGGACCATGCCTATTAAAACGTCGACGGTTTGCAACTATTTTCCCATAACCAGCTTTAAGCTTATCCTTCGAATCACAAATAAATTTACGCCGGATGCTTCCTACGGATTCACAAATGGAAATACCAAGCCATTTAATAACAGGGACACTAGGTACCGTAAAGGTGTTGCAAGCAAGGGGAGTAGCAGGGGGATTAACAGCGTTGAAGAGTAAATATTTATTTCACTAAGCATAGGTCCAACCATGCTAACATTCCGTTCAAGCCTCCTTTTGGAACGACTAATCAGGAGGAGGTCATCAGCATATGCTAAATAAGACACTTCCTAAAAACCAAAAAAACAACTGGAGGGAATCTTATTAATCACACTCGAAATACAAGCATTAAAAATATGAGGCGAAAGAACTCCTCCTTGCCTAACCCCACATTTAACAGGAATATTTCCAAAAGCACATCCATTCGATTTCAATCTCACATATGAATCGAATACCAAAAACGTAACAGAGAAATAATCGATGGGTTTATACCAAGCTGATGTAAAGAATAAAAAGCCTGAGGGTGCACAACACTGTCGAAAGCTTTAGATATGTCTAAAGCACATATATGTAATGATTGACCTTTCATTTGTGCATCCTTAAAAAGGAGAGCAAGCACCCGATGTGCATGTTGACAAGAAATCCCCTTTCTAAATCCAAACTGATTAGCATCATAATTCACAAAATCAATAATATAAGGAAGAAGCCCATATTAAAAAAGATCGCTAATATTGCAGGCGACAGTAATAGGCCTATAAGAATCACATTTATTTACATCTTTTCCTCTCTTTACAATTGAGGTAACAGTACCACATAGGAAACTATCAGGCACTAAAGAACAGCAAAGACACATTTGAAAAACTAGCTGCAAATGTTTTACTAGTTCCCGAGAATCTTTCCGTAAATGAAAAACACTTATACCATCAATATCAATAGACTGAGACTTCAGCCGCCTGATCGAATCAGTAATTATCTCAGCTGACACAGGAGGGACGTGCTTTTGTTGCATTTTCTCGGGAAGGCACTTAGCAAGGAGTTGGGAATATCGGCTATGTACAGCGAAATTAACACAGGGAAAAATATTAGAATAATGTTGGATCCAAGCTGATTGCGGAATATTATCACTCTTATAATCAGTAAACTTAGAAGAATTCGTCACAAACTTCCACTCTTTCGAACTGTTTGGAAAATTAACTCCAGCTTCACGGACGGACCGTAGTTGTCTTTTATAAGCCGTTTTCGTTTTATGTTTAATATAAAAAACAGTACCACGAGAGGGATGCCCACAAACAATCCAAATCCGTAACCATAGCTTGGCCTGATTTTTCACTTTTTTCAAAAGAGGGTCATAATTCCAAACAAACTTTCGCGTGTAGGACCGAATACGTTCAATTGGGACAGCTACTTGTTCGTTTTTTTTTTCAAACATAAAATGATTTGATGATAATAAGTATTCAATTGCAAACGAGCACTGGGTGAGGTAACTCCACAACAGAGGAGGTTATAAGGCACATTAATAGTACTCAGCAGGCTTGCAAGCGTGGCCACATTTAGAGGCCAATCACATGGATTCCAATTTCATCGTTGAAACCACTTTTTTCTACGGATTGGGGAGCATTTATTACTAGTTTAGATGTTACTGACCCACACAGAGATATGGGTATGTGGTCATAATCTCTTTCATCTTCGTCAACGTGGAGAGTTGAAGTTGTAACACCAGCAGAGCATACACAGTGGTCAAGGTTAGACCAGGAGCTGCTGGCATGTATGTAAGTAAATGGAAGATCTTTTGTCAGAATCCGGAAACCAAGGGGGAGGCACTCGAGCAGTGAATCGGATCGGGGGGAGGACATTGTCATGTCACAGTTCATGTCACCCATTAGTAGCGAATCATAACCAAGTTTCTCAATACCCGATACCAAATTTTTCAATTTTTTGCACGCTTTAACAAAATGGGTGAATGACGCAAGATTATTCTTATTATGCGGCAAATAACCATTGACTAGTAGAAGATCACCAATCCTGACGGCTAAATAAATATCATCAGATCCGTAACACTGTGGGGAAAGGGAAGAGAGTTTCCGATTCAGCACGCAAGCCAACCCACCGGATGGACGACCACGAGTTCTTCGGGCATTTGTAGAAAAAACAATGTGGCCGGGGCTACGTCGAAGGAAATTTACGCTCACAGCCGGCAATAAAAGTTCTTGAAAAAGGACTACATCAAATGTATCAAGAAGATTATCAATACAAATGTCCTTATCTTTGGTCCCATTAATATTAAAAGAACAAATAGAGATAGGCAAAGATATCATTTGGCAATACCTTTGGTAGCAATAGCACGCAACTTGGGACATCGCAAACTATATGACACATGGTCTCCACCACAGTTAGTGCATTTAGGGGACAACTGACAGGGAGAGTCCTTTGATGATTCATGGGGATCGGAGCATCGGGAGCATTTCACGACTGGGCTTCTGCAATTGGCAACTACGTGGTCAGGAGAACGGCATCTATGGCAGCAACGTGGGATCTGAAGATACTCAAAAATCGCTCAAAAATTCATAATCAACTTTCAATCCAGTTTTAATGGCATTGATCTTAGTTGCAACATCTACAAACGAAATTCTGAGTGCATGGGAAGTTCCAAGCCTTGTTACGTCAGAGACTCCAGGGTATTCAGTAAGGCGAGAGATATTCTGTCAATATGGATTATTGACATCTGCAAAATTATTTAAAGTCTCTTTTTGAGCTTATGCGTTCAAAATAAACAGTCTCCCTTATTTACAGTTTACATTGTAAACTTCAAATAGCAATTACTCCAACCCAACCTTTTGCGGCGTGGCTACACAATCTCCAATACCGAATGTACATAATGAAGTATTCTTGTCACTTGTAGCATACTCCACGCCAAGTATAAAGACACTTCCAGCACACCACTCCTTCTCACATTGCCCTGTTTTTTGTTTAATTTTTTTTTTTTTTTTTTTTAATAGTTCTATTGCACCTTATCGACAATTCTATCTTTATTTTAAATGAAAGAGAAACTCAATTAGATCTAAAGCTGGTATTGATAATTTATATAATAAATCCAAAATTAATAAAAGAAAATATAGAAATATAAAAGAAAAGGGCAAAACTTTTAATTAAGACATAAAATAAATAAAAAATAAACCCTAATATTCTGGCTTTGCATATATAAACCCTTACCAACGCAAAAAAACGAAAAATTAGAATAAAAAATTAAATCATGTCGGCTCCCCTCTGTGAAACCTAGTATCTACACACAAAATCAATTTTGAGTTAAGAATTCCCCCCCCCTCCCCTCTCCAAGGTTACCACGGTGAATCTAATTATTCAGTATTTTCCTATCTGTCATACTTCCTGTGATACGACCTAGCATTTACAGGGGTAAAAACAGATTTTACTGGTTTTCCACAGCCAAAGCTTTCTATATTTTCTAAAAGCTTTCTTAGGCTTTCTAGATTACTTTTTAAAACTACAAGCCCCTTGTATCTATGTCCAAAATAAAATAGAGTGGCAAAGACGAGAAAGAAAAGGGCATCCGATTTCCTGTTGATAAAATTATGTACCCCATCTATTTCTCTGGTTAAAACAAAACTCAATATTTTCGAATTTTTTTTGAAAATTTCTAAAGCAAAGATACTATGTTCCGACCGAAGACAGACGATATGGACTATTACAGACATACTAGAATTACATTTTCTTTGCATTTACTACCAACAGAAAACAGAGTGGCAAAGACGTGAAGGAAAGGGACTTTCAATTTCTTATTGACGAAATTTGTGTCCCTATTTGTTTTTCCCGTCCCAAAAATGAAAGCAATCGTTATTTTTTAGTTTCCTCAAAAATTTGAAAAATTTAGATACTAGGCCTAGGCCGAGAACACCCAATGTGGAGCCAAAATATTTAGGATTGTTTAATTATTATTATTATTGTTATTTAATTATTATTAATTAAATATTATTTAATTGTTAACATGATTAACAGTTTTACCCATTACTTATATATTTACCAATAGTTACTAAATAAGTTGCCAATAATTAGCAGAGATCGAGAAAATTACACAAGGTAATTTTAATTTTCTTTAAAGTCAGTTGTTTTTTTGTTGAGGCCATTTTATTGAGGCTATTTAATTGAGGCCATTTCCTATGGAGTCCGTATCATAATATATATCTTTGGCATGAGGTTGCTGATCCTATTCCCTATTAAATGCAAGGGAGATGAAACAATCTTTTTTCCCTTCGTTATTAGCTTAGATTCCCAATCCCAGAATTCTCCATTTTTTTATTCTGGGACGTCATCCAAACTTTGAACTATAGAGTGAAAACTTTATGTTTGACCAGTAGCAGGTTTTGGTAAGTTGGAAGGATTATTGTCAAGGGGAACAAAGTTTAGTTTTTTTTTATTCGAATAGCTCTCTAATTCCCCAATAACATTTGCTGGATGTCAATTAAAGAAGATTGTTACTGCGATTAAGTTGAAACCCTATCAGAGTTGACTAGTTATCATAATTTAAAATGTCCATTAATTAATTTTAGTAATCTACTTTCCCAATCTCCCATAATTTTTTTCAGAGGACTGTTTGATCAAGTCTATTTCTTAAATTTTATTTGAAGGTTTCAGAGTGTAAGCACTTCAAGCACTTCAGAGTCTAAGCACTTCACTTTTCCATGAAAATGACAAATTTCATTTTTTCATTGTGCACAGAGCCCTATTTTATTTTAAATTTGCCTATGAAAATTTCTCATAAGTAAAAATAGCACTTAATAAATAAGAATGAAGTCTGGATTTTTTTTTTCACCAGACTATCAGTGGATTAAAACCAAACTAGCAATAAATCTTTTTTTTAATTTTAACATCTATTTATATTTTATGTATCTTAGAGAATTATTTTAGAACTCGTCAATCTGATCCTTACTTCCTATTAAATAAATTTAGAAAGTTCTCGGACGGTTTTCTCACTTAAAAAAAAAAGACTGATTCATCACAAATATTTCTTTACCCAAATGGCGTTGTGCTCTTTCAGATTTTGAAATAGTTCCTTGCGGCAGCAAATATTTGGGAAGAAAACATTGTTCTGATTGTAGAATGTTAAAAAATAAATATCGACTCATCGTTGCATAAAGGCATCTGAGGCCAACACAGCAGTACAAGCCGTGTTAGCTCCTTGGCAATATATGCTTCTAGGGACCCTACTCCTTGAGCACCTTGCGAGAGATAGGTTTGAACCATAGTTCCCAGAGTCTCCAGGCCTGAATCCATCTACTTTGATGTTGGAGTGGATGATTAGTTCTGCTTTCATTTGCTTCAGTCTCGAAGCAGACTCTATGAATTGCCATAATTACCAGAAACCATGTGGCAAGCGCAGTTGATTCATGCTCTGCTTGGCAAGACGGGGGCTCCATTCTAGCTGCCACATTGATGGGTGACAGGCTTCCTATCTCCATGTAAAGAAAGACCAAGTTACCAAAACTTTGATTTGCCACCTTATGAGCCATTATTATAAGATTACCATTGTGGCTATTCGATCATCGCAATAAATTATCGTTGTTTTTGATATAATTGATTCGAATGATACTGCTAGAGTATCATTTGTACTTTATCAAGAAAGATTCTTATTTAGAACAATGTGTTTATTATTTGTTACAACATCGATTACAACAAAAAAGAAAAACAGGCACAAACACTTACACAAACAAAAAAACACATACCAATAGTTTCACCCACTTTTTGGCCCCCTTCATAACTTTTCTTACGGAAAATAGAGCTAACTTAGCTAAGAACTGAACCATCTATAGATTAGAATATATTTAGTTTTTTAGATCCTTCAGCAAATGAACATGACTTGTCACTTACAAACTTGCGTCTCAACGATGAGTTGAAAAATCCAATTTAGGATTTTTTCCCTCCCCCAATTTTTTGGCATTCGGTAAAATTTTTGCCGAAGCCAAAATTACGGCAGAAATTTTGTAAAATCGGCCGAATTTATCAAAAATCTTGATTTCTGCGTAAAATTCGGCATAAATCAGGTAGCGATTCGGTAAAATTTACGAAGATCGCCCCTCCCCAATAAAATGAGCCTTGGGACACCCCTGTTACTACTACTAACAACTCACCGCGACACCTAGTGGCCTAAGGTCAACAGAACTACAAACACTCCTCCTCCATCCGAATCTATTCAAAGCCTCCTTCTTCACACCAGTGGCGGATCCATAGGAGGGCGAGGGGGTGCGCGCCCCCTAGCATAGTCTAAAGTAGTGTAATTTATTTAATTAACTCAAGTTTGCGTTAATTATACTTGCTCCTAACGCAAGTTTATCGGATCAACCAATTTATCCCCCCCTGAGTTTATTTTTTCGGATCAACCTATTTTGCCCCCCCCCCCCCGCCCCTAAAAAATTCTGGATCTGCCCCTGCTTTACACCCTCCCAGGAATTTCCATTTCCCTTAAATATTTCCTTATAACTTCCTCTCACCCCAACTGAAGGTAACCTGCTTTCCGTTTAGCCGGAGACGGTTGGCTGAAAAAGGCATTCTTTGGCAATCGGTCATCCTTTATCTGAAGAACGTGCCCTAGCCATCTAGGGGCACAGGATTTCAATTTAAATTTAAGTTTGGCCCTCGTCACTTGAATGAAAATCTAAATCAATTAATAACCATTTTTATTGATTACAGTAAGTTTTGCTGCTCTTCACTTTTGCTGGAAGTTTGAATTTTTTAGACTGTAATGGTACTTAGTTCCCTAGTAGTACACACCAATAGTCTCACTCCTTTTTTGGCCCCCTTCATAACCTTTCTCTCCAAAATTAGAGATAACTTAGCTGAGAACTGAACCAGCTGCAGAGTAGCATATCTTTAGTTTTTAGATTCTTCAGCAAATGAACATGACCTCTCCTTTACTGACTTGTGCCAACGATTAGTCTTCTATATTGGTGTTATGCTTTCAGGAGTCCATAAAGAAATACGAAGGAATAATTAGGAAAAAATAAAGCATAAAAATTGCCCCCTTCACTTCAATGAAAATATAAATTAATTGTTAACTTTTTTTGCTCTTTACTTTTGCTGGAACTTGAACTTTTTTTCTAGAATGTAATGGTACTTAATGCATTAATGGCTTCAAGCTAATATTCTTTTACCATTTTCTGCAAAAAAAAAGAACAGAGAGCTGTCAATTTCTTCTGAATTTGAGAATGGCATTGCATTTCCAGTTGTGTCGATTGACAGAAAAAAGAAACAGTCTTGATTTATTTTGGATTGCTGAAAACCGGACAGTGGGTGCTGAAAAACCTCAGAAAATTTGAGTCTCCAGTTTGCCGGAAAATACCAAATGGAGATACAGTTTTACGCAGCTTCCCTGTAAGATTTACTGGAATCGGTTTTCTCAAAAATCTTAATTCGCTTTCTCTTAATAATCAATTTACACAAACTTACATGAGTCGTTGATTTAACTGTAAGTGGCAAATTAAGCTCAGGGGCATGAGCAGGATTCTACTTTGGGAGTGCCCAACCTTTGTAAACGTCTCTTTTCATAGTCACTATAAAAACTGCATCTGTAGGTCCTAATGTATTTATTTCTATTTAGGGGAGGGTAATGGCTGTGGATTCCAAAGCCTCCCACTAGCCACGTCACATGAAAAACTGATTATGCTATTTCGCTAGTTTTAACATAATTAGGTTATCACCTAAGGTTTGTAGGACTGATGAAAACAATATATTCTTCCATTTTATAATAGAAATTTTTCGAAACACATTTGGCTGTTAGAAAAGCACATTATAATTGTTTGTGAGGCCATCATTTCTTGTAATTGTCATCATTAGACTCTATTCCCCCATTTGGTATTTTATTGCCCTTTGTATTCCCCAAGCGTTTCCTATAAAGTAGGGAAAGCTATCGGGCTTTAAAAGTATTTTATGCTATTATTGTTTTCCCGGGACAAGTTAAAAAATAGGATCTTAACTATTTTGTGAATTTCGCCTAAGATGAAGAAGTTGAATAAAATAAAACTGCAAATATTTTTACAATAACTTTATCCCCAGACTTCTTAATCTCAAGATCGCCCCTTTAGTCTATGGTTGAATATTCTGACAGCGTCCTTTTGTTCATGATTTATGTTCTTAAATGTCTCGAAGCAGCCACCATCGTTTGGAAAAGATCCATAAGGGATCCATTTGAAGGAATATAGCAGAGGGTACCAAATTGGAGATTCTTCCCAAGTTGGTCTTACCATTGCTTTAAAGTTTCTTCTTAGTTTATGAGGTTCATATTTTAATTCTTGTCTCATATTTTAGCTAGTAACTTGAAAGTCCTCAATCTGGAAAAATTTACTTATTTGAAAACCAAATATTATTTATGAAATATGGTTATAATATGTCTTGAATTTCGTAGGATACTTCATCTTAACAGAAGAGCAAGCGGAAATGTTTTTACAATGGTATTATCCCCACATTTTGTTTGTTATCAAGGAGGCACACTTGTGCATCTTTAAAGAGGCGACGCACCACAATTTTAAGCGATTTTTGGTCCTAGCGGTCGCAGAGAGACGGCGGTGATCGCATTTTTTAGCCTAAGGTCAAACTAAGAAACATGCGAAATTTCACCCCCCTCCCACTTTACCTTCATGGGGGAAAGGGGGCCGGAAGTTTCGACCCTCCCACCACAGCCCCCCTTTAACGTTGTCTAATCGGGATGAAATATAGAGGATAAGCTTTTCTAGGGCCTGGGAGTTTATCCTCCAAATTTCAGCTCAATCCAATCACTCCTTCCCGGTTTTCCAAAAACCAAATATAGCCACTTAATCTTCATAAAAAAAATTTTTTTGTTAGCCACGCCTACAGGCCACAGTTGGTAACGGATCTGGGTGAATGAGGACTCACTCGAACCGAAATTCGACCTGTTAGGGCCTTTTGATATTTTCATACCGAAAAAATTATCCCCCGAATTTACATTTACGAAAAACCTCGTTTTTTCCCATAAGAGCCCATGTTAGACGAATGCCGCCAAGAGCTTGCATCGGCATTCGTCTCGGAACTACGTCATTCACTGATGAATGTCAAGAGATTTTAATTACGTAAGTCGATAAAACCTTACGTCTCGTCTGATGAAAATTAAAAAAGGTTTTAATAGTATAAAAATAAAGCATTTTAGGATTGTTGCTTAATTTTTTTTCGTTTACAGGTAAGTCTCCACTGCTTTGATAACATGCCGTATATCCGCATGCTCGAAGAAAAGTTGAAAAAAGAAAATTTTACTGTGCATTTGATTTGAGTATTCAGGAATTAAAAGCCTTAACACAAGAATCTTCAAAAGCGGGGGGTTTGGGGGGCCACGATCAGCTAACAGTTAGTCAAGCAATAATAATTAATAAACTGTAAAAAAACGTGCAGAAATTATTTGAAAAAAAACTACGTTTTCTAAAGAGTTAAAGAGGCTGAGTCACAAGTTCGAACCTTAAAACGTACTGGGATTAGGAGGTACAGTTGGGGGCTGCCGCCCCCCAAACCCCCACTTCCGTATATGAAAGGGGCTGTGCCCTCCTCAATGCCTCGCTCTTTACGCCAAAGTTTGACTTTCTCACAATTCTTTTTTTAAACAATAAAACTTTAGCGTAAAGAGCGAGGTGTTGAGGAGGGCACAGCCCCTTTCATATACGGAGGCGGGGGTTTGGGGGGTGGCTGTCCCCCAACTGTACCTCCTAATCCCTGTACGTTATAAGGTTCGAACTTGTGACTCAGCCTCTTTAACTCTTTAGAATACGTAGTTTTTTTCAAATAATTTCAAGATAGATCATTTGATCCATGATGTTTTTGGATCTTCTCTTAGTGTCTTTTTAGCTCGTATTTCATTCTCTTAAACGTGTCTGAAGGGCTGTCATCGTTTTAGAAAAGAGCTTAACAGATCTTTATTATAGCAGAGGAATCTAAATTGGAGACTTATCCCCAGCTGGCCTCACTAGGGCTTAAAAACCGTTTTTCAATTTTTCTTGGTTCAAGAGGACATATTTTTCTAGAAACAGCTAATTTATTTGTCACGTAGCTGTCATTATTGGAGAATATTAAATATACTATCATTCATTTTTGGCTGAGAAAACACCGATAAAAGAAAAAGAATTAAGGAGCTACAATAGATAGAATTTTGGTGAGAAAGGAGCGTAAGCTGCTGTGTCGGTGTCACGCAGCTTTATGCTGCTATGATCTGTTAATAGTACTAGTATTCCAATGTATCTGCTGCCTTACTATTGTAAAATTTATTATGCTAAACTCAGACTCATTCAATTTGGTGAAAAGACAGGGGGAGGGAGGGAAGGCAGGAGGGAGGGAGAGAGAGAGAGAGAGAGTTATAAAGAGAAAAATTTAAAAAGAGAAATGGATAGAGAGAGAGGAAGAGACACAGAGAGGGAAAAACAGCCACATGAACAAATTTAGCAGCTACTTCGTATAGAAATTATCCTAAACGCATGCTAAAACACTTGGAGGTCCTCTTGGCCCTTAAGGACAGAGAGAGTGGATGAAAACTCCCCCCAAACACTAATCAAATATTTTTCATTGAATGCAAGTTGAGATTGCTTGAATTTGTTTCAGATCAATTCTAGATGCATCTGCTCACATCGTCGCCCTGTACGCTTTATTATATTCTTTACTAGCTTACCCTTTGCTCGTTGCTACTATTTTAAAGAAAGGAAATTTAAGGAAATTCCCCGAAATTCCCCTGGAATTTCATATTTAAAAGTATCGGAAAAACGTTTCCCCGGAAAGTTCTTGCCCCTCCCTGTGCAGAGTATTACCCCTCGAAAAATTCCCCTTCATTGGGAAATCGAGTAGTCCATGAATTGAAAGACACGGTAATGAACTGAATCGATAAATACGAGCAACAATTTGTTTTAAAGCGTCATGCTCTTCACGTTAGAATTTATCCCAGTCTGAATAAGGTTGTCCTTTACCCTACATTTAAATAAATTACTTAATTAATTTAAATTGATTAAATATGCATATAGTCAGAAAAAGATATGCGAATCAGATTCATTTGAATAAAGGGAATTCCCCCATTGGCCTCGGGATCCCCTCTCCCCCTCCCCGGACACGCTCCCCCCACAGAAAATGTTTCCCACATGTAAAATATCGATAGAATTTTAAATTTGAAGGGTAGATTATTTGTGTAGAGGGTTTTCCAATTTCAGCAGGGCGAAAAGTATTTAGAGGGTCTTGGGGGAGGGGGTTAATTTTATGCCTAAAACCTTCACAAGTGTGAACTTAACAACGCCTTAAAGTTTCTTGGCGATAAGATGAACAGTGTAGTGATTTATAAAGAACAGACGGACAGACAGACAGACAGATGTGCATTCTATTCATTATATATAGATTCACGCCTGCCTTTGGGTTCAATATGCATAACCAGGGCCGTATCCAGGGGAGGAGGGTTTCAGGGTTTGACCCCCACCCCCTGAATTTGTTGTTTGACATGTAAAAGCGTAACGAAAATGCATATATTCAAATGTGATGTTTTTCAAAAAAAATGTGTAACACCCCGAAGAACCCCCCCGAAAGAAAATCCTAGTTACACTCTTGGGTATGAGCTAGACTTTCTAATGTCGGACTAAACCAAACAGTTCGTGATAACGAACTGTAAGTAAGGAGTGACCCGGCTCAATGGTAACCGAAACTCTAGAAAACGGAATTTTGATACCAATAGATACATCAAAAGAATCAGATTTTAACGCTGATTTAAAATATATAAGCTTCATCGCCAGTTTAGTCCTACCCATCAAAAGTTACGCGCCTGAGAAAATTTGGCTGATTTTCAAAAAACGGGGGAAAAACCCTCTAAAAGTTATAGAATCTTAATAAAAATCACACCATCATATTCAGCGTATCAGAGAACTGCAAAGGTTTCAAGCTCCTATCTACAAAAATGTGGGATTTTGCATTTTTTGCCAGAAGAAAGATCGCGGATGCGTGTTTATTTATTTATTATTTTTTTTTCAGGGGTGACCGTACCGACCCAATGGTCCTAGAATATCGTGAGAGGGCTCATTGGAACGGAAATTAAAAGTTCTAGTACCCTTTTTAAGTGACCAAAAAAAATGGAGGACAGCTAGGACCCCTCCCACGCTCTTTTTTTTCCCAAAGTCAACCGATCAGAATTTTGGGATAGCCATTTTGTTCAGCATGGTCGAAAATATGATAAACATGTCTTTTAGGATGACTTAATCCCCCGAAGCCCCGGGGAGAGGGCTGAAAGTAATGAACTTTACCCAATGTTAACATGTAGTATTGGTTATTGGGAAGTATACAGACGTTTTCAGGGGTGCTTTTTTGTGGTAGTGAGGGGGAGGGGTTGGTGGGTCGGGGGTTATGTGGGTGGATCTTTCCATGAAGGAAGTTTTCATGGGGGAAGGGACACTGCTATGAAGGGGGCGCCGGATTTCCCAGCATTATTTAAAAAAATATCAGAAATTATATATAAAAAAACAAGTTTTTCAACTGAAAGTAAGGAGCAACATCAAAACTTAAAACAACAAAAAACATTACGTATATGATTGGGTTCATCCCCTAGTCAATACCTCGCTCTTTAAGCCAAATATTTTTTAGTACTTTCATAAGAGCTATTTATTCTAATTAACGGCATTTGTGATTAAGGGGTCATTTTTAAAGAATTGGAACACAATTCGAACTTTAGCTTAAAGAGCAAGGTATTGACTTGGGGGCGAACCCTCAACGCTCGCTCTTTACGCTAAAGTTTTTATTGTTTAAAAAAAGAGTTGTGAGAAAGTCAAACTTTAGCGTAAAGAGCGAGGTGTTGAGAAGGGCACAGCTCCTTTCATATACAGAAGAGGGGGTTTGGGGGTGGCAGCCCCCCAACTGTACCTCCTAATCCTTGTACGTTTAAAGGTTTGAACTTGTGACTCAGCCTCTTTAACTCTTTAGAAAACGTAGTTTTCTTCAAATAATTTCTGCACTTTTTTGTATAGTTTATTACTTATTATTGCTTGACTAACTGTTAGCTGATCGTGTCATGAGTTAAAGTTGGGGGCTGCCACCCCCCAAACCCCCCGCTTTTGAATATTCTTTTGTTAAGGCTTTTAATTCCTGAATGCTCAAATCAAATGCACAGTAAAATTTTATTTTTTCAACTTTTCTTCGAGCATGCGGATATACGGCATGTTATTAAAGCAGTGAGACTTACCTGTAAACGAAAAAAAATTAAGCAACAACCCTAAAATGCTTTATTTTTATGCTATTAAAACCTTTTTTAATTTTCATCAGATGAGATGTAAGGTTTTATCGACTTACGTAATTAAAATCTCTTGACATTCATCAGTGAATGACGTAGTTTCGAGACGAATGCCGATGCATCTCTTGGCGGCATTTGTCTAACATGGGCTCTTATGGGAAAAAACGAGATGTTTCGTAAATGTAAATTCGGGGGATAATTTTTTCGGTCTGAAAATATCAAAAGGCCCAAACAGGTCGAATTCCAGTTCGAATGAGTCCTCATTCACCCGGATCCGTTACCAACTGTGGCCTGTAGGCGTGGCTAACAAAAAAAAAAATTTGATGAACATTAAGTGGCTATATTTGGTGTTTGGAAAACAGGGAAGGAGTGATCGGATTGAGCTGAAATTTTGAGGATAAGCTCCCAGGCCCTAGGAAAGCTTATCCTCTAAATTTCAGCCCGATCGGACAACGTTAAAGGGGAGCTGTGGTGGGAGGGTCGAAACTTCTGGTCCACTTTTCCCTATGAAGATAAAGTCGGAGGGGGGTGAAATTTTGCATGTTTCTTAGTTTGAGCTTAGGCTACAAAATACGATCACCGTCGTCTCTCTGCGACCGCTAGGACCGGAAATCGCTTAACGTTGTGGTGCGTCGCCTCTTTAAAGAGGCACAAATGTGCCTCCTTGAAAGTTTAACTTTCTCACAGCTCTATTTGTTTTAAACAATAAAAACTTTAGCTTAAAGAGCGAGGGGTTGAGGAGGGGACAGCCCCTTTCATATACGGAATAATTTCTGTACGTTTTAAGTTTTAACGCCGTTCCTTACTTTCAGTTAAAAAAACTTTTTTTATTTAAAAAAAAAAATTATTTAATTAACAAGCAGGAGTCATCTTATTTATTATGGAAGCTGCTGATCCCTCAATTCTTCGTTTTTTTACACCAAACTTTCAACATAATATAAATATTGGTCTTGCTATTAATAAATACAAAGTTGAATTAGTGTAAAGAGCGGGGGCAGGGGTGGCAGCTTCCTTCAAATTTGGGACAGTTTTATTTGTTTTATGTTTTAATGTTGGTCCTTGCTTTCGTTAGGAAAATTGGCTTTTCATATAATTTTGTTCGTTTTTTATATCATATCCTGGGCTCTCTTTAATTTGAGGGTCTATGACTTCCATTAACCCGTTTGTTTGCGTTCAACTGTAATTTGGCTATAAGGTTGCTTTGAGAATGATAGATATAATCCAACAGTCCACTCTACAACATTTAAATAATATTGCACTTGGACAGCTTAAAATCATAAGTTACAATCCATATCGAAATAAATCAAAAGTCAAATAACATAGCACCTGAATTTAATTTGAACAGGATTAATACAATCGTCAATAGAGACATGAGAGTGCTATAGATTTCTAGCTCTATTTCAGAACGAATGCTTTTAACCTGGAGTAACCCAAATTGGACTAGGCTTTGACGCAACACTTTACACCATTTAAAACTAAAAGCTACCAATTTGTGTATTCTAGAGTTTAGGGAGATCAAAGATACATCCATTCGCTTGCTTAGACCATGGCTTGGTTTCCTTTGCATTAGGCAGCGTGGGGTAACTTATTTGATTAGAGCACAGATGAATATTATACCACTGAGTGAAGAAGTAAAAATTGAAACACGCTATGTTACTAGTAGTATAAGAGGTACTTGTATGATATACGCCCTACCGCTCAAGTTGTTCATTAGTAAATGAAATTTTAGAACACACCGGTTTTCTCGTTAGTTTCTTCGTTACTTTAGAAATAAATTTGGGCTATAGATTTGCACATTAGGGAATGGGGAGTAAATTATAGCGGGTCTGCAAGCAAAATGTGTTTGGTACAATTATTCTGCATTTTAGATTGATAGATAGATAAGTGTATATATTAAAGCCAAATATGCGGCCATTTTTTTTCTTTTAAGTTAACAAAATTTCCAGATACCTCGCTATTCTTCTGTAATTCTTTAGTGGCCATATACCTAGAAAGAATTATTTTCTGACTTCAAACTGTCTAAATACTTTACCCCCCCCCCCTCCTTAGGTGCAAATATATAGCCCAAATTATATATTTCCCATATATTCTTTCACTTGTCATTGTCTTGTCTCGCGCTAAGCTAAAAAAAACTAAAGAAGAAACCGATTTGTTCTCGACTTTTACTCAGCGTAAACTTGAGTGAGTGGCACATAATACGCAAGTACCAAAACTCCTTCCCCCTAGGGAAATTAAAAAAATAAAACTCAAATAAAACTCTCAAATTTGGAAAGCCTTATTTTCCACGGGTGGGGTATTTACCGGGAGGGTATTTTCCGCAGAGGGGGGGGGTATTTTCCGGGGGGAGGGTATTTCACAGGGGTATTTTCCGCGGGGTTTATTTTCCGGGGGGTATTTTTCGGGGCAAGTAATCGCGTGGGGGGGGGGGGTTAACGCCTAGAACCACGAAGACACCCCTTAGGCTAAACATAAATAGCTTATTCTCATGTAATCCACTTTCTGTTATGTTTTTATGACCCCCCCCTCCAAAAATTAAGCTTTACTTCTCTGACTCGGGAAGGAGTATAGAGCTACGTAGCCCCATAAAGTTGGTGTAAAGGGCGCCACACCCTGCAGAGGTGAAGCATAGTGGCCTGAAAATGCGCTGCAAAAGGATCAGATTTAATAAGACTAAAGTTTTTAATTTTTACTATTTATATTTTAATTTATAAGTTTTACTATTTTGCTTTTAAGGTAGTTGATATGTAGGCTTGACCAATATTATGAAGTAGTGCAAAGAGTTAATCTAAGCTATTAGAGTAAAGAGTAAAGAAGTAAATACGTTCTGAGACAACACTGGCTGGACATGACATATGAAACACAAAAACGAAGAACAAAAACAAATAATTAATAGAATTCCAAACGAAGTTGATTTCCAGCCTGTGAATCAAACGAAAAGAATAAGCGGATATTTTGGGTTCAATCAAGTTCAATCATTTTATTATTAACATATACATGTATATAATTGACATAGGCCCATGGGGAGACAAGCTCGAAAAACTAGGCCTAGACAAAGATACAATAACAAATTACGCTACGATACAAAGATAATTACGACGGCAAAGATACAATAATACAACAATAATATGAAAGTAGCAGCTAGCCCAGGATTCAAATATAAATATAAATATAAAAAAAATCAATATTATTAAATGTAAATTAATACTAAAAGATGGCCGAGAGGCCCACATTCACCCAGAACAACAATCCAAACAAATAACTTAGTCATATTAAAAAGACGCTTAATTAAAAGTCATCCTGAACTAAATGAAATTTAATATTCCTTTTTATTAAATGGATAGAAGAAAATTTATCAATAAAATCCCTGTGAGCATCCCAGCACCGGGCTATTGACACGAACGAAGTATGAATTGAAGGTAACAGAAGGAATAAAATGACTGAAAGAAAACAAGCCGCAAATGAAAGACCATTCAAAATTAGACTTGTCATAAATTCTTGGTATGAATGTATGACCACGCCAGGTCATAAGGAGATAGGTTAAAAATACAATTTTTACTTCATCATATGAAACATTATCCTAGTTAACATATTTTGCAGGGGGAGCCCCTTTATCCTCACTTTTTCCCTTCTTTTTCCAGTTTTTCAACCATATTTTTTATTTTTATGCCTATTCTCCAAGTCTTGAAAATCGCTTATAAAACAAACACCCAAGAGCCATCTAGTTAATCTAACCTAACCTAAATATGAATATTTGCCTATTTGTAACGTTTTGGTAGATGACAGTGATGGCGTTTAACTTTCATATATAGACTATAAATGAAAGTTAACAGAATCATACTGTGTCGCCAGTTTTATGCAAGCTTCTAGAAATGCTTATATTGTCATATGTTAGACACTGTTGCCAAATGCCAAACCACCAGTTTGGTTTTACGATCGGGCTCGGTTGTGCTGATGCTCTGTTCACCCTTGTTGCTATTTTGTCTGATTATGAGGCAACGGGTGATCTACTAGTTATTGGCTCTTTTGATGTGAGCCGGACATTTTACTCGTCGGTGCACGCGCAAATCCTCCTAGAAGCGTATAAACAAGAGCTAAATTTTTGAATTGTCAGAGTATTATATTATATGTACAATAACCTTGGAGCGCAAATCAAAATACCCTCAATGCCGGTCGAATCCGTTGTTGTATCGGTCCGTAAAGTAGTCACGCAAGGTTTAGTTGTGTCTCTGAGTTTGCACAACAATAGTGTTCTGCCGGCACAAGCCCAAGTAGCTACTTCTTGTGTTTCAAAAGGGATAGATGTTTCATTGATGACGTAATAAAGTAGGTTTGTCGTTTAATGTGTCAAAATCTGCCATCTTCTTTTTCAATGCGCAGCAGTACGAAGAAGAAATCCATTTGGGTGATTCAATTGTGAAACCATCTGAGAGTATTACTTACCTTGGTTTACCAATCGGTCGAAGCCTCCACTCCACCGGGACGCTGCTTATACACCACGTAGAATTGAAAATCCGGATTGTGTACGGGTCACATCGGTTCTGCCGCAAATATCTTGCGTCGCTGTATAATGCCATTGCCCTTCCACATGTACTGTATATAGTACCTTTTTGGAAATACCTGTCGTCCGCCCAGTTTGCAAAAGTAGGAGTTCTGTTTTTTCGATTCACGAAGTTCCTTCGATTCGAAGTTCCTTCGACTGGCGAGACTTCCACCATGGACAAGTAACTCCTATATCATGCGTAATTATGGTGTATCCGATCCAACAGTCTGTGTTAACCGTGTCACCGAGAAGTTTTTGACAAAACGCTAAGGAAAGAGCGAACCCGTTGCTATCCATTCTGTGCCAGTAGTTTTGCTATTGTACATCAAATATCTTTGGTGATGTTCCCTAGTGGTACTTTTCTTTTCTTTTTCCTCTGTTATACTCCGTTTTAATTCCATGTGAATTTTAGGGCAATAAATTTACTTATTTACTTACCTCTTACTTACTATTTGAAAACGGATAAATGCAGTGAAATCTGCTTATTTTTCACAAAAATTGTACAACAGTGAAAATAGTGATGATAAAGGTGCTCCCCCTAGAAAATATAGGTTAATTTTGCATATCATGAAGTAAGAATTGTTTTTTTTAACATTTCTCCTTATGGCCTGGCATGGTCATACATTTATACCAAATTCTTTCACTAAAGATAAATGCATTCTGTCTCCTGATATGGTTTTTATTACAACGACTATTTAGGCTTGCTTTGGAAAAGAATAAAATTGAATATAATATCTTTGTATTATAAAATCATAAATAGGGTTTATATAAAAATACTCACTATCCCTGTCTAACACGAGGTCTTAATCTATATGCTTTTTTTATTTTGACTCCTTCCCTAAAAGATAAATAAAAGTTCAAATAGGGATAAAATCCTTTTAATAGAGAATGATAAATTTCACAAAAATACTAGACATATCGGTCACCTATGCAGTGACCATCATCAGTGGTAAAAGGACGAGTGACGAGTGGTAAAATTACTTTATCATAAAGTTTTGAAGTGGACTTAAGTGACAAGGGAAAGGGCGAAATCCAGGGAAAGGGCGAATCCTAGGACTAAGATAGACTATAGAAAAGATTCTAAAAATTGACCCAGGAAATAAATGTTTTAGATTTCTGACGATTACGAGACTCTTGGAGACTTTCAATTTGATCAGGTGAATATGATACTTGAATGAAAGATAGGGATAATATATTCAAAAAAAGCTTGTTAAATTAAACAGAGAAACTATGAACAATAATATAAATTTGCAATTTCATTTCTGATAAATGAGTGAACGAAAGCTTGAATTTTCAAAAAACGAAAATAGGAAAAAAGGACACAAAACAAAGGGAGACATGCATTAAGTGACTGCATAGACGTAGCCTGATTCAAGTTGAAACGACCTAACTTATTCAACATAGTATGGGAAAAATATTAGGGCGAATGAGTTTAGTGGTAATACGGTAGTGGTAGTGGTAAGTCGGCAAGGAGTAATATGACGGTCACTGCATATGTGACCGAAATATCTAGTATTTGTTGTGAAATTTATCACTGTCTATTAAAAAGATTTTATCTCTATTTAAACTTTTATTTATCGTCATGGAAAGGCAGTGTGGTCTTCGAAATTATCTATATTCCCTAAAAGACTGTGAGAAACCATTTATGTTGTAGGAACTAGTTTTTATTCTGCGTTAGCCCAACTCATTTCGAATACCTAGGTCACTTAGTGCTTTTTGATGAGGTAACCTTTTCAATTGTAAATAGTTTACAAAAATCTTTATGCGACGCAGCTGAAACCAAAAAAGCTACTTACATAAAGACCTTGCTTTAAACACTGATACTAGAAATATGTTTATAAACCCTTTTATGATAATACAACACCAAGAGAATCAACTCACATTTCTTTTCATTTTGAGAAAAAGATAATTTAGTCGTAAAAATACAAATCAATTCAATAGAAAGGCTATATTGATCGCAAAGGAGAAAAATCCATCCCGGTCCAATTTTTGAGAGGTCTTTCATTAGTGGCTTGTTTTTCTTCAGTTATTCTTCTCATTTTGTTCAAGTTACTTCAACAGGTTAGCTTTTTTTACACTGAAGACGGCTTAGCGGAAGTCTTTGCCGATACTTTATCTTTTTGTTTTACTCAATGGCTGAATATCACCCTTGCTTAGTTTTGTCTATTTCTTAATTATTTTTTATTTTTCTTTCATTTTTCTTTCTTCGTTCTCTCTTCTTTTTCCTTCTTTCTTCCTTTTTTCTTTCTTAATTTTTTTTCTTCGTTTATTGTCGTACGTAGAGTAAGTAACAATATATATTCATAAATTTTATCGAAACATTCATGAATAATTTATTTGCCCAGAAAAGAATCCAAAACATTAAACATGACCATATATTCCCTCCCCAACACCCTAAGAAGCGATATACGGACGCCGAGAGGTTCAGTTGCAGTATAAGATTACCTCATATCCTCAATGTATTGTTAACTTAAAATATATGATATTTTGTTTGCTCTTTTTCACTCCAAGTGCTGAAATACTCTGCTTTATAATATGAAAAAAACCCATTTAATAAAACTTTCTGGGATTTTAATGTGTCTGGTAAAACAAATACATTTAAATCACAATGTCTCCCATGTTTGTACATCCTTTGTCACAATGTCACATTGTCAACCGCGAAAACAAGCGAAAACAAGCGAAAACAATAAACAGCGAAAACAAGACTATATATATCTTACATGGCAGAGAGAAATCCTGGCAACTGTTTATTTTTGTATTTTTAATTTGATTACATTATTTCTATGGGTTTGACGTGTCATTTCCCCAACACAATTTTAAACCTCTTAGATAAAAAGGCATGTGCTTCCTCTCTTACCGCCTTTCTATACTATTTTACATAGACTCTTTGAAAACTCTTTTCTTTGTGTTACAAGCCAAACTTTTTGAAAGATTTTGGACCTTACAAGGTAATGCTGTCAAGGCCGTATCCAGGGGAGAGGGGAGGGTTTGAACACTCCCCAAAATTTTGTCCGACTCTTAAACGTAACAAAATGCATATAAACAGGTTTTGATGCGTTTTTAATTTTTTTCTGTACCCCCCCCCCCCCCAAGAAAAAAAATCTCAGATACACCCTTGAATATTGTACATGCAAAGAAATACATCTTTAAATATTTTAATGTTTTAAAATATTTTTATATTGCTTGCGGGACAGTCCCAGCGGAAAAACCCAAAAAGTACGTCTTTCCAGGAAAATGAAACAACTGTTTTGGGTGATTATGCATTTAATTTCTAGCAGGAACACTATTTCAGATTTCCTTTACTGAAAAAAAAACGGTGTTACATTTTAAGTCAATCTACTAGCCTGAAATAACTAAAAATGTTGCAACCTTGTGACTAATTCATCCCACTAAGTATATACGCTTTTCAACGTAGATTGGGTTATATTTCCACAAAAGTTAGAGCAATCTGAAATTACAAATTTTTTATTTGTACTACTTACGACAATTGTGTGTGATTATTGGATAAAATTAGGAATAAATAGACACTTAATAACAGAATTAGGCTGTGTGACAAAAAGAAAAGCTACGGTTCCCTTGGACCACGTTGATCCCTTAATAAACATAGAATTTTTTCTTTCTAGAAAGCTCAGTCTGTAATGATTAACGTCATTAGTTATTTTTTGATCATGCCAATCAACTTCTGTTGAGTAATTATACAGGCTTAGGGTGAGCGCCACCATAAAAGGACCAACGGGATGGGGGATCCAACTAGGAAACAAGAATACATAAAAAAAAGTATTGAGAGAGGAAGGTGATAAATATTCCCTCTTAAATCTTATAAAAACAACGCTACAGGTGGCACTCCCCTGGGAAAATTACCGGAGACATCTAGGGCTAAGGGATAGTATAGTGTTTTCATATGGTTGCGTCAAATGGGTTTCCTCTGGGGGCCTGTAACCCGCTCCTAGATTTTTTGCCTCCCCCTTTAGATGGGAGTAATTGCATTGAAAACCAGATATTGAAAAACACATTTTTCGCGCTTCGAAACTTTTGTGAATTGACGTCACTCTTTTCGTAGTCACAGAGGGCTATGGATATTCATTCCACCGAAACAAGCATGGTAGAGGAATCTCAGTAATAGACAGGATTGTATTCAGTTATGATTAAACCCTTTAAACTATTGGCATTCCAAAAACTGTAAATAAACCATTAAATAGGACCAATAATAACATTAATAATTCATGTAGGCTACACAAAAGCTGACAAAGGCCATGACAAAAGAAATAAAAAACAAAAGGAATAAGTACAAAACAAAAGGAATAAAAACAATATTGAACAAATAATACATTCCATCATCAACCTACAAAAGAAGCTCTATGATTCCGTCCTAACTTCAGGAATTCCTCAGCTTTTCTGTCATTATCCTTATCAATCATTTTTATCAATAAAAAACTCTTCCCAAAAAAGTATTTCTTTTGTCTGACAAATTCTTTACATTCACCGACAAAATGCATAAGGTTCATTCCCAACACATTGGACAAAAGTTTCCAGAAGCGGTAATCGTCCCCTTTTCATACTTACCAAATAACCTAAGTCATCCACTTCCACTCATTACTTCTGCCTTAATTAATATCTTTTCTCTACGCCTTTGTAACATGAGCATACAACCCTAGACGTAGCCATTCGTAGGGAGGAGGGGCGATCGGAGCAGTGGAGAGTTGCCCACTTTGATCCAATTTTCACTTTGATTCGTTTTTTTGCTTATATTCGAGTCGGGAGGGGGCGCTGTAAACAATTTTGCCCCGGGCACCAGCAACCCTAGGAAAGGCTCTGACCCTACAATTGTATTTCCTTTGATACGGAAATATGATAGAAGCCCCGGGTCTAAAGAGCCAGTTGCACATCGGCTGTCGGCAAAATTTTCTCATTCCGAGTTATATTGGCTTTCCAGAATATAAATAGAGTGTAGTAAAAAGCTAACTTTAGCTCCAGCTTTAAAGACAAACGTTATTGATCTTTTAGCGTCTTAACAGTTCCTGGTAAATGTATCATCCTTTTCTTGGACTTCGAATAGCGTCACATCAGATATCAAAAGAAAATAATGCAAGACGGGGAAATATAAAGATTCAGTTTTATTTCATTTAGATCTAATAATATTTTGACTTTGAAGTAAAGAATTTCAATATCAAAGAGATAAGATAGATATACTAGCGAGACAAGGTTATATAAAAGCAAAAACTGGAGCTGCGAACTTGAAATTCTACCTCTGCGACTAGGAGATATACGTTTGAAGGCTAGAAAAGAAGTTACTTGGGGGGGATAAAATGATGGATTCACTGGATCTTCAGTGAAGATAATCAAAATAATAGTTACCATTCCTGAAGCAGCTTCAAATGGCGATGCTTCCTCGCTTGACATTGTTTTCTTTCAAAACGCATTTTTAAGTTATCAGTTACTATGGGCTAGAGTAAGTTCTTACGTTAGGTAGAACGTTAAGTAGTGATAACGTAAGCTATAACGTTAAGTAGTGATGATGCATACACGCTAAGCTGATCAGCTAAGCTGATGAGCTTAGCTGATGATGCATTAACGCTAAAACTGCTATGTTTTAGCTCTGAGAGCCATCTTTGACATCGGGTCATGATCTTAGAAAATTTCTGATCAATTCTAACAAATATTGAATTCAATAACACATGGAATTAAAAAGTACCCTTTCTCCCTTCTGAATGTGTATTGAATCTTACCTATTGTTAATATGAACGTAATTTTCATGGAATTGACAGTTTTAGCTATTATGTCAATCAGCAATTATGTTTAAAATAAACAAATTTTGACTTATAACTTCGAGCATTTCAAAATAGGCACTGATTTTTAAGGCAGTGGCCCCATTAGAAATAGGCATCCCCTTTCAGGTGGGGGAGGGAAATAATAATTATTATTTTTGACTAACTCGCCCGAATCGTTTAGGCATAAGGAATAAGTAAAGCAATTTTTTTGAAAAGTGCAGGATTTTGCAATAATTAGAAATTTAAAACACTTTTCTGCATTGGCATCTATTTTTTTAAGACACTGCGCGTTTAATTCAGGAATATCCGTAAGCCTTGCCTTTCTCCCTCACCCTCTGGGAACTCCCAAGCATCCTAAGCAGGGTCGTTCCTAGGGTTGGTGGTGCCCGGGGAAAAATTAATTACGGTGCCTCCCTTCCGACTCAAACATAGATAAAAAAAAAGACTCAGACGCCCCAGCTGTGGCATCTCCCAAGCTGTGGCTCTCCCAAGCTGTGGTGCCCAACCAGCCACGGCACCTGGGGTAGCTTTCCACATCATGTCCATCATCACTGTTTATCTTGCTTTCATTTTTAATTTGTGTAAGAGAACTTCTACATTTAAAACCCTAGAGATCCTTCTCATTTCTAGAAAATGAGATTTTATTAAAATTAATTTAAAAAGAAACTTTCTCCAAAAAAAGAAAACCAAAGAAGAGTTTAAAGCCATGTTAAAACGTAAATATATATATATGGAAACAAGTAGAGAAATAAGTAAAGAAACAATAGAAATTAATAAGGAAATAAATACATGTTCAAGCTTAGAAAGAAAATAAAATTACTACGAATAAATAAATGAAACCTATAACAAACATAAAGTAAAATACGTAATCATATCAAGCCCAAAAAGAACAAATACTGCTACATATGAATAGACGACACCGAGTAGAACTTAAAAGAATCATCAATTCAAACTTAAACAAATAAGATTAGCACAGATAGCTGTGGCCTAAAACCTTTAGGCCAAAGCATCATTTGTGCCTTACTGAAAACGATTTTATTATGAACAGTGTGTTTTTTTATTTGTTATAATATCAACAACAAAGAATACCACATTGCTAAACAAGGTGCACAAGTACGAGCTACCAAAATGAAGGGCACCTACCCTCCCTCTCTCAAGAATTTCAGCATATGTTTTTTAGCTGTAATTTTTTATTCTCAAAGGAGGGGTCTTTTTTAAAAAATCAAGGACGGGAGGTCCCTTACCCCTATAGTTTAAATGATGAAAAGGGATAAAATTATAACTTTCCCGCGATCATACTTGTCCATCATTTGGAACTTTCTACGAATACTTGTGCCCATTGAGTTTCTTTAGTTCAAATAAAATTGCTTATTTTCATCCACATAGTTCTGCTTCCACAAAATAATTTTAGACAGCTAAACTGGATGATTATGGAAAATTTAGAAGTAAAAAAACTGAATTTTGACCAAAAATTGGCAACATTGAACGAACAAACAAGAACTGTACTGTTGCACCTGCTATTTCCAACAGCCAGGTTTACCAATCTAGGCTGAGCGCGACAAACTTGGCTTCAATTTGGCCTTCAAACTTGACGGTCTTCGAATTCAAGCTTGGCCTTCAACACTCGAAACAGTTAACCAGTTGTAACTTTTGCTCTTCCTTTAAAAAGGGAAAAAAACTGCCTATATTTAAGGTCTGACAACACAAATACGGCATATTTGAAAATTGAGCACTTTTATTTAATTTTGTATTGCTGTTTTTTCTAAGTTTTTATTGGTAGTATTATTAGTAAAGATGGTGGGAGCAGTGAAGATGTCAAAAGTAGAATAGCCAAGGCTCAGGGTGTTTTTTTCACAGTTAAAAAAAGTATGGAAGAATAGGAAGATAAGTCTGCAAACAAAGACTAGAATATTAGAAGCTACAGTGATGACAGTGGTCAAATATGGCTCTGAAGCATGGGCGCCCCGAAAAGTGGATGAAGATTTTTTAGATGTTTTCCAGAGAAATTGCTTAAGGATTGTTCTGGGTACCCGGCTGACTTACCGTATTTCAAACAATAGGCTATACGAAAAATGTGGTTCAATACCGCTCTCTAGGGCTATAATGAAAGAAAGGTTGAGGTGGCTAGGGCACGTTGTGCGGATGAAGGATGACAGATTGCCGAAGATTTTTTTTTTTCCGCCAACCACCTAGGACTAAACGGAAAGCAGGGCGTCCTCGTCTGGAGTGGGAGGACGTCATAAAGAAAGATTTAAAAGAAATGGGAACTTCATGGGCGGGTGTAAAAGGGGATGCTTTGAATAGATTGGGATGGAGGAGGAGCGTGCGTAGCTGTGTTGACCTTAGGCGGCTTGGTGCTGCAGTGAGTTGTTAGTAGTAGTAGTAGTAGTAGTTTGTTTTAGTACGTTTTATTTTAACGGAAGATTGCATTTGAAAACCTGTGACTTGTAAAAAGTCTTCTCTCTTGTTAAATTCAATCTTTTTTGCTAAAAAGTTTTTGGGTATCAAAGTTCAGAAACTTGAGGTTTTCTCAGGTTAATCAGCTTAAATAGATTAAGCATGTGTCAGTTTATTTTCGGAAAATGAATCAAAGTAATTTTCACACAAGAAATTTTGATGAATGTTTTTTCTTATGTACTAGCGATATATGAAATTCGAAAATTATTTTTGGGAAAAATGAATTTTTACCAAAGAAAATATTAAATTTTTTTTGTGCTAAACCAATTAAGTTTAAATTATAATCGAGAACTTAGTCAAAATTGAACCAACACCTACGGAAAGTGCTTCAAGCATCACTGCTATTTAATTAAATATCCCATTATTGCTATTTCTTCTCTTGTTTCCAGTTGTTCCGTTTCCATGACTATAAAGCTCAAATTCCAAGGGGAATCCTTTGAAAGCGTCTTAATCTTTTGATTACTTTCTATTGGTGGAGAAGAGAAAGAGGATTTGTTGAAATAAATGCAAGGAAATTCTTGGTTAGTTTTCAAAATGGAATGCCTATAAATAAAATATTTATTCAAGGTAATGCAATTCATATATGCCACTTCAGCTCTTCAACAGGTTATACTTAACCAACAAAGATGGCAGCACAAGGGGAAATGGCAGTTGACATCTCGTGATGTCAGCACAAGAAGGCGAGAAATTTGAACCAATTTTGTCGCCAAAACATTTGTTTCTCTTTTTGAAGTTCGAACAAATTACCAATGTCTCAAATAAAATCTGTTCGAATAACTCTAAGGGAGCGGGAAAAGATTCATTTCTCAAGTTTCTCTACAAAAGAGAAAGGTGATTTAACACCTTTTAAGAAGTAATCTTGAGAACTAGGTGAGAAGAAAACGATGTGTGTTGGTTGACTTGAAGAAATAGGGATGCTATGTCTTTGAATTTTCGCGTCAAAAAATAAGATAGTAGTGCTTAAGAATTTAAGGGTTGTTATTCCCGTAGTAAATCAATTTAATTTAAAACTTAAATTTATATAGATAGAACAGTTTATAGTGCAGTGGGGTATGCAAAAAGCGTTGCTAAAAACGTGGCCCATACAAGTTTCTTTGGTTTCAGATTGAATATTTGGATGACTTTCACTTGTTTCATAAAGTCTTAATTTGCTTTCATTATCTCAATAACGGCTAAGGGTATTAAATCGAAAACTGTCAGAGAGTGTTGATGGGGGTGATGAAATGAATTTAAAGACGCTGTTCATCCACAATGTCAAAAGGGCGTATCTGCAAAGTCCCAGGAACGTCTAAGGGTATTAGTTTGAAACTTCAAGAACATGCCGATGGGGTTGCTGGACAGAATCAAGAGACACTATGTGCAATTTTGTGCCTACAGGTTGTCAAAATAGTGCACCCGCAATCTCTAAGCAAAGGCTATGGGCACTAAGTTGAAACTTTCAGGGAATGTTGAAGGGGATGTTAAACTAAATCAAAAGAGATTTTGTATATCTAGGTTGCTAAAAAGCGTCAAAAAACTTAAAACGAACCGAAATTGCCACAAATATGAGTATGGCTAAAGTCCTCCAGAGCACCAGAGCCTCATTTGCGTTCTACTGAAAACACAATAAATTTTAAACATTTTCTCTGGATAACACATGAAAAATCTGAGACTTTAGGGAATAAAAAATATTATATAAACAGTCAGTATACTTTCACTAATTCATTTCAGTCGTCTTGCTCATTATATTACTTTTCTTTACTTTTGTTGTTGTTGTTGTTTTAAGATATAAAAACCCTACTGTCAAAAGTACATTGTTTTCCATGGACTGCAAATGACACTCAATCTGTTGAGGAGATGTAGCCCCACTCTTATTTATAAACCTTGATTACCCTTGGAATATAAATTTTTTGGCTTGTATATGAAAAATAAAAATAAACTTACGAAATAAAAATCATTTTCAGTAACGCAAAAATGGATTTTTGGTCTTCATAAGGCTTAGGCGGCGTTATCCTATTTCTTTTTGTGGTAATTTCTGTTTGTTTTAAGTTGGACTTGATTAGTGAATAGAATTTCTGATCGTGTTGGGTGTCATTTGTTCATTGATAGCAATTTCTGTTTGTCTTAAGTTTGAATTATTTTTTTAAGTTATTTCTGCTCATCTCTGCTTTATTGTGGGTCTAAACTTTTCTTTGAAAATTCAAAAAATCAGATTAATCTATATTAATTTTGAAAAAGATGAACTTCAGCAGATGGATTTTTTCATATTTTAACAAAGCTATAGAACCACCCAGCAGAACTTAGCCCAGTTTTAATATGGTAAATTAAAGCCATTTTTTGCCATTTATTGGCCCACGCACAGTCACCTACAGCTTTATAGTTGGCAAATACTTGGCTATACTTGGCAAATCTAGAAAAAAAACTTAGTGAATCGAGTATAAGTCATAAGTCCGATACCGATGTTTTACCCCATTCGCGGCCGCTGCATTCACCACGGTAAATTGTTGACAGGATGAAAAATCCTATTCCCTTTTTTGAATTTTTGTATATAAATGATATGTGGCTTTAACATTTAGGCAAGAAAGCTTTAACGAGCGAACATTTTGTTGCAATCAGGGACATTTTTGTATATAAATGATATGTGGCTTTAACATTAAGGCAAGAAAGCTTTAACGAGCGAACTTTTTGTTGCAATCAGGGACATTTTTGTATGTAAATGATATGTGGCTTTAACATTTAGGCAAGAAAGCTTTAACGAGCGAACTTTTTGTTGCAATCAGGGACATTTTTGTATATAAATGATATGTGGCTTTAACATTTAGGCAAGAAAGCTTTAACGAGCGAACTTTTTGTTGCAATCAGGGACAGCAATCAATAAGACTGTGTCAGAAAGACTTTAAAATTTTAATACATAATCACGGTAGAAGTTTAGGACATAGTAGCTACAATGTTGTTTTTAGGTGTTTAAGCAATTTCTGGAAATTTGGCTAGCCACTAGAGGACCAAATCGACCTAGGGACGATTGGGTTGGCAACCCCCCTTCCATAATTCCTATTATTATGAATGTAATCAGACAAAAGTGTTTTCTTCTTTTTAGAAATTGTAAACGTACAGCCCATTGTTTCACTGGTGAAACAATGTTGTTTCACCACTGGTGAAACACTTGGTGAAACACTGTTTAACCACTGGTGAAACTGGTGAAACAACACTGGTGAAACAGCCTATTTTTTCACTGGTGAAACAATGTTGTTTCACCACTGGTGAAACACTTGGTGAAACACTGTTTAACCACTGGTGAAACTGGTGAAACAACACTAGTGAAACAGCCTATCGTTTCACTGGTGAAATTATAACTGCAAAAAACATAACACGGTGTTCAAAAAAATTCCGCTTGAAGTTCATATGATGTTTGAATTTTAGATAACAAATATTCACGCATAGTTCATTCCTAAGTTCACAAAAATTGCCTTCATTACTTGTAAAAAGTTGAACTAGGATTAGTTGGAGGGGTCAGAGGAGAGTTTACACGATGGGGTGCATAAAAACAAAAATTAAAAAGACTTGAAGGTTGTTCGATCCTATGAATTAATTTGGACAGCATTCCATCGACCTTTGGTACTGGACATAACTAATTTATTCAGATTCTAGAGAAAAAATTTTGCTAAATGTTTAACCTCTAAATATTTCGAGAAAAAGTTACCCCTTTTTACATTGTGCAGAGACAAGATAAGAAAATATAAACTTAATTTCTTGGCGCAAACAAAATAAATTATGGATTGTTATAAGGTAGACTAGTTGCAACAAATTGATTCAATGGATGGGTGGAGGACAGAATGATATGATATATATGTTTTTTCTTAATAAACAAATACATAAATTTATTCCAAACGAAACAAAGCCATACAACAGAGTAGTCGATACACATTACAAGATAAATAATAAACATCAATATCCTCTCAACTCCCTAAAAACGAATTAAAAAAAATACAAGCTATGGTTATTATTCTTCGTTTATAACTTCATTAAACCTTAACGGTTGTTCTTTTTTAGGATCCTAGAGAACTCAAGGCTATCTCTCTAAAAAAAACAATTTGTTTTTAATGAGAAAGGTACTGGTACTTTGCTAGAATGTGGGCCTTGTCCTCATCTCCTAAATTACGCCTGGGGCAAGTTTAATCTTCATCGAATACTGGTGCTGGTAGCCTGGTACTGGTACTGGTAGATACTGGTACCCTGCTAAAACGTGGGCCTTGTCCTCAACTCCTAAATTACGCCCGGGGCAAGATTAATCTTTATCAAATGCTGGCCTTTTCTTTTCAAAAACCCCTTATCTGTTTTTAGATGTAGACAACTCTCTCAAATATGAAACCAGGTCCTTAATATTCAAATGAGAAATCTAATTTTAAATAAAATTCCAAACAGGCATTAACATGAACTTTTTACTTCGTGGACCTTAATCTGGATTTTATGACCTTCCATTACAATGTTATTTAATATTTATCATGTCGAGGTATATATTTTCTAATAGAAAACAACAACAATTTATCTATCTGAAAAGAGACAGAGAATTTAAAGTTTAGTAGAATCTTTTTTTGAGTTTCTGTGGAAACAGATATTCGAGTTTTAAGACTTAGCATCCCGCCGTCAGTGTTTTGGTGCCCTTTTGTTTGGCAGGGGGGGGCAGTTTTTATACAGAAATACATACAAACACGCAAAAATAAGTATAAAATGAGATTTAATATAATATGTTTACTTGATTAGTTTAACCTCTTTCTTCTTCTATTTCTCCACTGAAAGCTTTCCAGAGGAGTGATACGGAGGAAGAAAAGGTTTATTAAAGTATTTGTATTTTAGATTACTGTATTTTAATCAAATAGCATTTTTTATGACAAAACAGGAATATTGATTGTATGTACAAAAATACTCCTTATTTATATTCCTTATAACTTAAATGTTAATAAATATAAAAAAAAACAACGTTTTTGTAAACAATAAATGGACGATTAAAGCTTAAAAAGGAGAAACCCCTCAACCCCTCGCTATTGTATTAAAATACAATTTAAGCTTTACTTAATTTATTATTCACGTCTGTCTGATATCTACGAGTATTTATCCTTAGCTTCAGGTGTATTCACAAAAAATAAATTATTACCTAGGTAAAGGGTGGTGGCCCGTCCCCTATTTAATGGATAATGGTCTTCTTTTTTGTGTTGATTTTTAATTACTCT
The DNA here is from genome assembly GCF_049724085.1 of Artemia sp. Qi Xiang Cuo. Taxonomy (NCBI): domain Eukaryota; kingdom Metazoa; phylum Arthropoda; class Branchiopoda; order Anostraca; family Artemiidae; genus Artemia; species Artemia sp. Qi Xiang Cuo. The sequence continues at coordinate 8,750,072 of NC_142804.1, forward strand.
TTCCTTAGGTACCCAAAACCTTTTTCAGTGTTTTACCTTTAGCCCAAAAGATATGAATTTGTATACCTCCCTTCTGTCGGTGGGGGATGGGGGGCCTCACGGACATAGCTACGGAGTAATCTTCACCAATCTCTAGTAATTCAAGTAAAGCCTTAAAGCGATAATCTTGTGAAACATTCATGCTCGTGGTCTTGATATAATTTCCTAGGGGTATTATGCGTCACTACGAGGTACCTTTTTGATAGAAATATGAGAACTTTTATATTTTTGATAGTAGTAAATTGTACGTAGTCTTAAACTTGCCATGTCACTAGGGGTTAAATTTATTGTTCTCTAGTACAAAATGGCATGGAGCAACACTTTGGTGAGGTCTGATCTTATTCTTTATGGAAAAGTGCCCCATTTGTAATAGTCCTAAGGTTTCAAAGGGACTTCAGATATTGAAATTAGAGTCCTCCAAGATTGTGCAATCTCTGGTATGATTCTTACAGCAACCAAACTACTTATTTACTTAGTTAACTCCGATCCGGTCCGGTTGGTTGATCTCGGGGTTCTCATCTAATTGCATCATAACAATATTTTCGGCATGTGTCCCTCTTTGTTGTAGTCCTCAGCAGTACTGGGATGGGGTGGTCAAACAACCAAATTACTTCTTTGGGTATTCAGGGTAGAATATACGACTTGTATTTTCCCAACCCTCACTTTTTCAATTTGATACAAAGTATATAACGGCTCACTATTTACTAGTTGAGCTCAAACATTAAAACCCCTACTTGTTTATTGTCTCAGGCGCAGGATTTGCATAAAGGGAGAGGAACTCCTCGATTTTTTGACTGGTCTTAAAAGAAGTGATATCATTAAAAGGGGATGTTAAACCTTACGATTGTACCACAGCTTTACTTATGCTATTATAATTATGGAGAAAGCCTTAGAATAAACATTGAATTTGATGATTTTTTAAAATTGAATTATGGACTAAGTATCAGAAATATGAACCAACTGATCATCAGAAAATAAACACTCATCAGAACTCATCAGAAAATATGAACCAAATGATCAGAAATAAATACAAAACAGGAATGTAAAACAGCGAAAAAAGCTGTCTAATGCGATGTCCAAAATTTTGTCTAAAAGTTTTGTGTAAAAAAAGCTGTCTAAATTTGTGTCTAAAAAGAACCAAATGTCTGTTTTCTAAAAGCTGAACTACAGAAAAAAAGCTTTATGTTTGACCGGTAGCAGGCTTTGGTAAGTTAGAAGGATTATTATCTAGAAGCATAAAGTTTTTTTTTTCATGGATAGCTTTCGAATTCAGTAATAAAGTTTGTGGGATGTCAATTAAATAAGATTGTTACTGCAAATAGGTTTGAAAACCTATCAAAGTTAACTGGTTATCATAATTTAAAATATCCATTAATTAATTGTAGTAGCCTAATCTACTCTAACAAAATTACATAAATTTTTTCAGCGGCCGATTTGACCAAGTCCATTTCTGACATTTTGAGACTAACTCTCAGAACTCATGAAAATATGAACCAACTGATCAAAAATAAATACAAAAAACTGTCTAATGTCATGTCTAAAAATTTTATCTAAGAAAATCTGTCTAAATTTTTGTCTAAGAAGACCTGTCTAAAAATTTTGCGCTAATGTTTTTTAAGGTTGTATCCAGGCATTATGGTGAATTGGAATTAATAACTGGAAGCAATGCTAGAAGTCCAACAAGTAGAAATTCTTCTTTTTAAATGAAGCAAGAATTCTGTTATTATAGTTTTAAATTCAGCAAAGAACCTACATTTAACTGCTACCAGTATTTCTAACGAAATGATTGCTACCTAATTATTAATATTGGTCAGTCAAACAGTTTGTAACATCGGCCCGTAAAGTATCGGCCCGTAAAGTCATTGTCCTCCCCCCAACATAAAAAATTTGAGCGCACGTCTGGAGTAAGGATGGTTTTGATTGTCACAGCCAAATAAATAACCATTAATTTGATGAAGTTCCAAGGGATTTGTATAAATGATACATTGACTTAATGTCAATTGATAATGATACATTATCATTAATGTCATACATTATTAATGTCAATGTAATGATACATTGACTTAATGCCATCGTTTGTAGTAAATAAAAGTCACGTAAAAGGAAATTCAGTTTTAAGTCTGATGACTATTTTTAAGCCACTAGGTTTTGATCAAAAGCCTTATCATTTTGTCAAATAACATGATCCTCAACTTGAAATAATTTGTTGATCAACTTATCTGTGGTTATTCAAAATGTGTTATATGACACTTTTTGCCAAAAAAAAAAAATTTAATGCGCAACCACCTCAAAAAAGTGCTAAAATGGCGCAAACTCTGATACATATCTCAGTTGGGTGTTAAGACAATTAGAAGTTTCAATTTTGTCAAAAATAAGTTATATCTCCTTTACCGACAGGCATGTATAGTTGGAACTTCAAGCTTTTGACGTAGAAATTATGTCTTACTTACCTACAAGACTAGATAAATAAAAAAACAACTGTACTGAATACGGCGACTATCAATTTTGGAGCTTTTTCAGCTTTATCCACACACATAAAAAACACAAAAAAATCCCTTCTCAGAAAGATTAAAAATAAGAAGAAAGAAAGCTGGAGACAAAGACTGGAATCACCAAATAATTCTCAAGATATTTATATAGCCTAGGCCGAAAGAGCTATCTTCTTTGATTTGTGTTAACAACGATGGTGCTTCGCTCATTAATTCAAATATCTTGTGTTTATTCGCAAAGGGAAGAAGCTGATATCTGGGTAAAACATTTTCTTGTACTAATAATTTTTCGGCAGTAAAAAATAAAAAAACTCAAAACATACTTTAGTTTTTCAGTCTTAAGTGAAATTATAACATATTTGCAGCCTTCAAATACTGAAAAAAAAAACTAAGGATGCTTTAAAACATTTTCTGCTAAAATACTGGTCATGCCATCTATTTATTCAAATAATAAGATTATTTAATATAAAGATGGCGTTTTAAAGAAAGATTTGAACTTAAAGAACTTCTTCGCTGATTTAGGTATAGGTCACAACCAACATGCTTTTAAAATTGCAATTTATCTTATGCCCTTGGAGTGAGAATGGTCATTTCTATTCTAAAAAAATAAAAAAAAACAAGTTTTTTTTTAACTGAAAGCAAGGAACGACGTTAAAACTTAAAACAAACAGAAATTATTCCGTATATGAAAGGGGCTGTCCCCTCCTCAACGCCTCGCTCTTTACGTTAAAGTTTTTTACTGTTTAAAAAAATAGAGTTGTGAAAAATTCAAACTTTAGCGTAAAGAGCGAGGCGTTGAGGAGGGGACAGTCCCTTTCATATACAGAATAATTTCTGTTCGTTTTAAGTTTTAACGTCGTTCCTTACTTTGAGTTAAAAAAACTCGTTTTTTTTAATTTAATTTTTGAACGTTTTTGAATTAATGCAGGTTTTGATTTAGGGGGTTCGCCCCCTATTCAATACCTTGCTCTTTAAGCTAAAGTTCGAATTTTGTTCCAATTCTTTAAAAATGACCCCTTAATCACAAAGGCCGTTAAATCGAATAAATAAGACTTATGAAATTACTAAAAATGTTTGGCTTAAAGAGCAAAGTATTCACTAGGGGGTGAACACAATCATATATTTAATATTTTCTGTCCATTTTAAGTATTGATGCTTTTCCTTACTTTTAGTTGAAAAATTTTTGTTTTTTTATTTAATTTCAGATCTATCTCTTTAATAGTGCTGGAAAATACGATGGCCCCATCATATCAACGTCCCTTCCCCCATCAAATCCTGCTCTATGGAAAGATCCTCCCATTCAACCCCCAACGCACCCCCCCACCTATCAGAAAAAAATCCCCCCTGAAAACGTCTGTATACTTCCCAATAACCAATACTATTTGTTAACATTGGGTAAAGTTCATAACTTTCAGCCCCCCCCCCCGGGGACTTCGGGGGATTAAGTCATCCTAAAAGACATAGTTATCATATTTTTGACCGTGCTGAACAACATGGCTATCTCAAAATTTTGATCGGGTGACTTTGGGAAAAAAAAGGAGCGTGGGAGGGGGCCTAGTTGCCCTCCATTTTTTTGGGTTTCTTAAAAAGGGCACTAGAACTTTTAATTTCCGTTCCAATGAGCCCTCCCACGATATTCTAGGACCACTGGGTCGATACTATCACCCCTAGGAAAAAAAAAAAAAAAAAAAAAAAAAAAAAAAAAAAAAAACACGCATCCGTGATCTTTCTTCTGGCAAAAATGCAAAATTCTACATTTTTGTAGATAGGTGCTTGAAACCTCTAAAGTAGGGTTCTCTGATACGCTGAATATGATAGTGTGATTTTCATTACGGTTCTATAACTTTTAGGGGGTCTTTCCCCCATTTTTCTAAAATCAGCCAAATTTTCTCAGGCGCGTAACTTTTGATGGGTAAGACTGGTAAAACTTATATATTTGAAATCAGTATTAAATGTGATTCTTTTGATGTAGCTATTGGTATCATAATTCCGTTTTTTATAGTTTCGGTTACCATTGAGCCGGGTCGCTCCTTACTTACAGTTCGTTACCACGAACTGTTTGATTGAAGCAGACGATTCTCTTTTGATTTAAGGTTTTGGCACATTTGTATTTGTTCTGTTCTTCGGAGTAGAAACATTATAAAGAAAAAATTTTGAGTAAAATGTAAGCGCAAACCTCTGTCTCTGCTAATAATACTGCTAATAATACCATTCAATTGCATTACTTATCAGCCTATAGAATAAAATCCAATTTATCCCCTGATAACACATCACTCCTATGTAAACAGATTGAAAATTTTAACTTTTTTTTTTAAATATGCCTAGACGAGAGTGGATAACTAATTAAATATAAATTTGATCCAGACTATTCTTTAATAGGGGGTAGAGGTTCCAATGGGAGGAGAATGGAGCTAGGTTTTTTGTCCTCTCTTAAATTTTGAAAATTGGATTTGATGGTCTCTTCCACAAAAGAAAAAAAAACACGAAATTATCCGTCTAGATTTGATACTTTTATATACTTTTTTTTACTTTTTTTTTATACTTTTTATATACTTTTTAATATACTTTTAGACCTTCATTAAAAAATTGAAACAAAAATTCCATTCCCCTTCCCCTCTACATCTTCTTGTCACCCCTTATAAGGTGTTGTTCAGACTAATATCCAGAAACTTATATCGGGTTAGCGGGGATCGGGCTACTCTAAGAAAGTTGTATGGAAAATTTGTTTTTTGTCCTAATCTTTCACAACTAAAGTTCCATTAAATAACCAAAAAGTCTTTTTTTATAAATAAAAGTTCAAATAGGGATAAAATCCTTTTAATAGACAGTGATAAATTTCACAAAAAGCTTTATATTTAGGTCACATATGCAGTGACCGTCATCAGTAGTTATACTGATGACTACTGATGTCATCAGTTTATGAGTTTAGTATTACTACTACTGATGACGGTCATTGCATATGTGACCGAAATATCTAGTTTTTTTTTGTGAAATTTGTCACTGTCTATTAAAAGGATTCTATTCCTATTTGAACTGTTATTTATCGTCATGGAAAGGCAGTATGGTCTCGGAAATTATCTATGTCTTTTTTTTTATAAATAAACAAAAAGTGCTTAGACATTAAATTACAGAAGATTCCATATTTTTAAATTATTTTTTTCATTTTTGTAAAATCGAATTTTGGTTGAATTTTGATGTTTTATTTATTTTATTTTTTTTAATCTCAATACAAATAGAATATACCATAGGCTCAAGAAGCTTACGCTATTGAAACTGAAAAATTCGAAAATATGATTCGAGTTTTGACTGTTATTAATAAGAATTGGGTTGTAAAAGTAATTTTTTTTTATAGGAATTCAACATGCAAAAACAGTTCAGATATGAAAAACTTCAAATGATCTTTTTTAAAAATACATTTCAAAACATACTTTTACCTTTGTACAAAGAACATAGTCTTACTTTAGTACAACAATTATTTCCCTCAAAATCAAGCAGCAAAAAAGACGGTTCAATAAAATTTCAAAAACACCGCAACAAATCAAACAAAGCAACGGCTTAAGAAAAAGCAAAAGAAAACAAGATAATAGATCTATAAACAGAACTAAATAAAATACATAACAAAACAAACAAAAAATAAAATAAACTTTCAAGCGCGTATTACACTCTAGGAAAAGGGAAAGGGTTAAGACTGAAGTTTCCAAAAACTTCAAGAAGCGATAAAAATGGATAGAATGTATTTTAAAAAAGAAGTGAAAGTTCCATCTGGTAGAATCTTGTTTGTTGGACGAGGATGGGCGGGGGGGGGGGTATAATTAAACCTAATTTTTAAATAATGATACATAATACTTTTTGATTTTCTAAAAATGGGTTGCTGAGATTTTAATTTAATTTAATTAATTAAATTTTATTTAATTTTAGGCATGTTTTTCTTCCTCGTTTTCGATATGAATTCCAGTAGCAAGACCAATCACATAACATTATAAAAATTTACGTTTTTCATTAAACCAACGAAGTAAGTTTGCAGCAAAACCATAAGAAAGTACTCTGTATATGAAAAGAGCTGCCACCACCACAATACCCTGGTCTCTTTCCTAAAGTTTAATTAGTAAAAGATCAAAGGATTTTAGAGTACCGAAGATATAACTAGTTGGTATTTGTCGGTGTTTTATTTACCAGTCGCCTTTCAAGGCACTTAAACTAAAAGTTCTATTGTTTAAATTAATACAATTATTTAAAACCAAAAATTAATAAATTCTTACCACCTGTTTTATAGTATGTGTTTTTGAAGCATTGGTTGGACAATTCAAAATTTGGCTTAAAGTTTGGGAGGTTGAAAGGACAGCTTCATATGCAGGATATATAATTTTCGTTTTGAACTTATAACGGTCGCTCTATACTTTCATTATAAAGACTGGCTTTTATTGTTTAATTTTTTTTTTCATTTTAAAAATCATATTTGGTGCAATACAAAGATAAGGAGAGCTCCCTCCCTGACTGTCAGAACCTACCAAATTAAAATTACTCCAGAGAACGATGAACCCTCTAAGATTTATCTAAGGGACACCTGAAATACTAAATAATTATTCAGGAAGTTCCTGATTAATTTGAAAAATTTACTCGTTTGAAAATTTTATATTTTTAGGAGAGGATTTGCTGGGAAAATGTTGCTCCTAAGGAATGCACACTGAGCTCTTCGGCCTTAGTGCATTTAAGCATATAATTTGATACTACGAAAAAGCCAGTGGGTCCTTGGAAAAAGTAAAAAAAGAATTAATAAATTAACATTTTTTCAATTTAAAAAAGATTTACATAAGAATTAGCCTACATTGCCATAAATTTGTAACCTGTTCTATGGAGTCCCCCAGTCATCTAATAGCATCTAAAAATTGAACTTATATTTCATCCACAAAATTTTGCTTTGAAAATAGGGAGGGGGGCATTCTCCCCTCAGGTTCCATTTTGTGTGCCTAGTCCAAATATATTATTCCACATGAGGGAACAATAGATCTTGAACCCCCTTCCCACGTTGATCAGAACGACCTTTTAAAAAAGTCAGATAATTTAGCCTTAAAAAGTAGTCTTGAGCGTTCAAGTACCCCACAGATTCACAAGGGATTGAATGGCCTTCGACGTTCTCCCAATAGCTGGTTTATATTAATGCAATGCCTTATAATCGCTAATAACTGTATTAATAAATGTGTATAATAAATGTGTATTAACAAAGCCCTTCATTTTATTGAATAAAAAAACAAGTTTTTTGAACTGAATGTAGAACAACATTGAACTTTAAAACTAACAGAAATTATTCTGCATATGAGGGGTGTTAGCACCTCCTCAATACCTGGCTCTTCACGCTAAAGTATTTTAGAACTTTTAAAAAACCTTCTTATTCCAATTAAACGGCCCTTGTGTTTCACGAGTCGTTCTCAAAGAATTGGGAAAAAAGTCAAACTTTAGTGTAAAGAGCGAGGTATTGCGGAAGGAGCAACCCCCCCCCCCAAATACGGAATAAATTCTGTTAGTTTTAAGTTTCAATGTATTTCCTTACTTTAAGTTGAAAAAACTTGTTTTTTTTATTTAATTTCTGGTCGTTTTTCAAAGAATGTACAGAAATCTAGCATCACTCCGTGGAAAATTACATCTCCCATAACAGAAAATTCCTCAAAGCCAAGTCCCTTACTTACTGCTTACTTACTGAAAAATTCTCCCAGGACAATTTTATCTTCGCGGAAAATTCTCCTTGGAAATTTGTTGAAGACAGTTCCGCCCGAAAAATTCTCTGTAGCATACTTTTATTTGAAACAGACTTTAATTTCTGATCATTTTTCAAATCATGTCGGATATCTCCCCCTCCATGGAAAATTTTTCCCGGAAATCCCCCCCACTCCCAATGGAAAGTTGCTCCCGCGGAAAATTATCCCATGGAAAATTCATCCCGCGTAAAATCCCTCCCCCGCGGAAAACCCCTCCAAGCAATGCCAACCTGCTAAAAAATCTCCTTTGGAACATCTCCACATGTTAAATTTAGTCAGCAAAGACAAAGTAAGAAACATAAAAAGAATTTCAAGAAAGAATTCTAGCAAATTAATCCAGTGAAAAATTTGCCCTGGAAAGCTTACCCCTTGAAATTTCTTTCCCCATGGAAAACTTTCGCCTTAGAAAGTTTTCCTAAGCAGAAAATACCCCTCCCACCTTCACAAAAAAATGCCTGTATACAAGTACTGTGCGTAAACAATGAGTCAATTTCGTAACTTACAGCCCTTTCCCCAGTGCCTGTGGGGCTCATGCTATCCCCAAAGGCATAGTCATTGGACCTTTCAGCTATGCTGAATAAAATAGATATCTCAAAATTTTGATCAAATGACATTGGGGAAAAAGAGGTATATGAGGGGGGCTAGCTGCCCTCCAACCTTTTTAGTTACTTAATAAGGGCACTAGAATTTTCAATTTCCAATAAAAATGAGGCCTCTCCTGATCTTTTAGCATCACCCTTTCGATATAATCATCCTTGAGAACAACAATCAAACAAAGAAAAAAAAAACCACAAACAAATAAACGCATCCCTGATTTTTCTTGAAACCTCTACAGTAGGATTCTCCGATATGCTGAATCTGATAGTGTGATTTTTATTAAGATAACTTGAAGTTTTGGGGTGTTTCCCTCCTTTTTCAAAATTGGCTAAATTTTCTCTGGCCCCTAACTTTTGAGGAGTAACATTAAACTTAATGAACTTTATATATATATATTGAATCAGTATAAAATTCAATTGTTTTGATGCATCTATTTTCATCAAAACTCCATTTCTTAGAGTTTTGGTTACTATTGAGCAGTGTTGCTCCTTACTTACCGTTCGGTACCATGAGGTGCTCGATATAGACTGTATATATGTTAGGGGACGAATGCGGCAATGTTACCCTTGTGTGTTCTAGACGTGACGGCTAGGACGGCACATACAGAATTGCTAGCTATCAGTTTTCCATATTTTACTGTAAACTGTAGTGCAAGTATATGTAATATGCACTGTCCCCATTAGCAGAGAGGTTCAAAATGTCACCCTCAGAAGAAAAGTTTATCAACCCTTACTCTAAAGATCATTGAACGACTTTGAGTCAAGGGTCTGTAATGTGTCTATATGCCCAAAATTAGATGGAATTTATTCAATAGCTATAAAGAGTAAATATCTCCAATTATACAGAATATGAAAAAGTGGCATAACTCTTGCCAATCATGGCGTACAAACCCTGAAATAAAAAAAATTGAATAATGCACTCGAAGTTTGGAGATGTGAGTTATTATTAAACTTTCTCCAGGACCTGTTTTCATCACCTGTTTTGATATGACGTTCATAACATCCACGAGAAAGTTTTCTTATTGCGGAAATGTCCCTAATGATTAACAGTTTTGTTAGAAAAGATAATGGAGGAGACACGGAAAGCATTTTCTTTCATCATAGCCCTTTTCCCATGAACATCTGTTTTTATTATATTAAATTTTCTAAGAAGAAAATCTGCTTTGCCCGTTTTTAAAAAAAAGAAAAAAATTGGAAGAATAACGCACAGTACCTAATTTGTTTAGCATAAACGGGGAGTAGGTTTTTGGGGAGAACCAGAAGAGAATCCCCCTTTTAACTTACAATATCTATAATGTATGTCAAAAGGGGCAAATTCATAAGATTAAAAATTACTAATAATATGCAGTTTAAACTTTTATTGTAAAGAGTGGGAGGTTGGGGCAGGGGCTTAATTTGCTATGGGGAAGGGGGTAACTGCCCCTCTCAGACATCGGTTTGACCACCTCAGACCCCAGTTTTTCCCCCAGCTGAAATTTAGTTTCTTCAAAAATATTGTCAAAAATAAGATAAGCCTGCATAATTCAAGCATCCACAGAAACATGTCAGTTTTCTTTAGTATATCCTTGCCTTTATTGAGCTAAATGGCTCATTTTTCAGTTTTCACTGTTATTTTCATTTGCTTTGGGAAGATAGCTCCAACTCTGGTTTCTCTCAGGATTTTGATGAATTACGCCACTGGGTTGTGGTGGTGGCAGCCCTCAAGGCCGTATCTAGGGGGGGGGGGTTACCCGGTTTGACCCCCCCCCCAATTTTTGACAGAGTCGAAAATAAGTGAAAATTAGTAAAACCTAGGTAAAAATCAGTAAAATTAGTCGAAAACTGAGTCAAAAATTAGTAAACCCCCCCCCCCAAAAAAAGTAAAAAATTAGTAAAAAAAAAAACGAAAAAAAATCCTGGATCCTCCCTTGGCAGCCCTTTTCATATATAGGATAATTTCTGTTTGTTTTGAGCATTAATGTTGCTCTTTACTTTCATTTACGAACTTATTTCCTTTGTTTAATGAAAAAACACAAATTTTTCCGATATTATGCCAAGGGTTTTGCTACCGGAAGTGATGTCAAAAATGAGGTAGAATGGGTATGCTCAAGTTGGAATTAAATATAAAATGCACAGTCTCAACATGCTACCTACGGTAAAATCAAAAAGCCTTATTTGACATTGGTTAAACGAGTTAAATTTACTTCCCTTCCCTTCAAAATTACTAGTGACTTCGAAGGCAACTTCTTTTGACTGCGACAAAGGCTGTACCTACTTGCCACTAATATTACTATTACTGCTCCGATTGCGACTGCTACTGTAACTGCTACTACGAATTCTACTACTACTTCTACCATTACTACTTATTTAAACTTAAAACTACCAGAAATTGTTATCAAAGAGTAAATAAAATCCAAAACTAAAAGGAATCAAAACAAATAATTGCATAAAACATAAAGATAACAGATACTGCTATAGATGAATAAATAATTCATAAAACGATTAAGAGTTTAAAATAAATGCTCGAATCAAACTTAAACCGTACAGAAATTGCTGAAACAGAAGTTTGGCTACTGCCCCCCTCTAGCTTTGAAACTTTTAGTATATTGTGTCATTTCCACTTTACTGAAAACAAAAATATTTTGAATACTAATTTTTACAATTAAAACATTAAAAAAATCTTTAATCTTGAATTGCGTAGATTTCTAAATACTAATATCATAGTAAATTAAACATTAAGTTTATTTTCTTTAGTCCTTTCAAGTGACCTTAATTATTATAGTATAGTGATGTTTAAACGCTATTAAAAATAAATATAGTTTTCGATAAAACGCAAATGACTGACTCACAACAATACACATGGGGGTTTGGTGGCTAAACAGGGGATTTGTCGCAAAACAAGAACTTCATGGGAGAGTGAAAAACTGAAAGAATATTTGGGGGTTTTCGATCGTTATTCAGTAATAGTTATTTCCAAGTATACTGATATCGGGTGTACAACTGAGAATCTGCGATGGGATAGTATTTTGATGATAAAACATAGTTACAAAAAACAACATTTAAGCAGTTCTGGGAAACGCAACGTTTATCTCTCCGAAGCTAAGTTTATTTATGGCAGTGGCGCCAATTCAGATGAATTAGGAGGGGAGAGTATTTTTTTTTTCAAAATCTAAGGGGTGGGTGCAATTTTTTTATTTTTCCTTTTTTTCAGTGAAAACTCCAAAAAAAAGCCATTGTTCAATGAAGTACCAAAAAAAGTATTTTTCAAAACCAGGAGATGGGTATTAAAATACGGGGAAGGGTTGAAAGGTCCCCCTCACCATCAATTGACGCCACAAAATCATACACCAAGGTCCTCTTAAATACTTCAATCCAAATCCAAAATCCTTTAAAATATTTAAAAATTGCAAGACCTTGTTAAGTTCAGGACAAATATGACTGCCCTGAAAAAAAAAAAATTGTCGAAGAATCGAATCACCCTAAATTTAGCTATATTGACATTATTGAGCTGTCTTATAGTCATTACCTGTCATTGATTGAGCATTTTATAATTCAGTTCATGATATAGAAATTACCACTTTCGTAATGACACATCATCATTCCTGTGAGCTTTTTGACAGCAAAGTTCGTTAATATTGATCATTCCTGTAAGCTACTCCTTCCAAACTAATTGATATCAACTTTACAAGAAGTAGATCAGTGATCAATATTCATTTACTTGAGTTAGCTTCTGTAGCTACTCTTTCCAGTTTTCAAACAGTTCGTGGTAACGAACTGTAAGTAAGGAGCGACCCTGCTCAGTGGTAACCGAAACTCTAAAAAACAGAATTTTGATACCAATAGATACATCAAAAGAATCAGATTTTAATTCTGATTTCAAAAATATAAGTTTCATCAAGTTTAATCTTACCCATCAAAAGTTACGCGCCTGAGAAAATTTGGCTGATTTTCGAAAAAAGGGAGAAAGACCCCCTAGAAGCTATAGAACCTTAATGAAAATCACACCATCATATTCAATGTATCAGAGAACCGTACTGTAGAGGTTTCAAGCTCCTATCTACAAAAATGTGGAATTTTCCATTTTTTGCCAGAAAAAAGATCACGCATGCGTGGTTATTTGTTTTTTTTTCCCCAGGGGTGATCGTATCGAGAATGTCGTGGGAGGGCTCATTGGAACGGAAAATAAAAGTTCTAGTGCCCTTTCTAATTGACCGAAAAAAATGGAGGGCAACTAGGCCCCCTCCCACGCTCATTTTTTTCCCAAAATCACCGGATCAAAATTTTGATATAGCCATTTTGTTCAGCATGGTCGAAAATATTGTAACCATGTCTTTTAGGATGACTTAATCCCTCGAAGCCCCGGGGGGAAGGCTGAAAGTTATGAACTTTTACCCAATGTTAACACATAGTATAGGTTATTGGGAAGTATACAGACGTTTTCTGGGGGAGTTTTTTCTGGTAGTGAGGGTTGGGGGTGGGGCGAGGGTTATATGGGAGGATCTTTTCATGAAGGAAGTTTTCCTGGGGGAAGGGACAGTGCTATGAAGGGGGCGTCGGATTTCCCAGCATTATTTAAAAAAAGATCAGAAATTAATTATAAAAAAAAACAAGTTTTCAGACTGAAAATAAGGAGTAACATCAAAACTTAAAACGAAAAGAAAATATTACGTGTATGATTGGGTTAACCCCTTAGTCAATACCTCGCTCTTTAAGCCAAAGATTTTTTAGTACTTTCATAAGAGCTATTTATTCTAAGTAACGGCCTTTGTGATTAAGGGTCATTTTTAAATAATTGGAACAAAATTCGAACTTTAGCTTAAAGAGCGAGGTATTGACTAGGGGGCGAGCCCCCTAATATATGTATAAAAAATATATGAACATAGAAGTTCGTTACGTAAGTTAATTCGTAAGTTACGTATATTTATTACTAATAAAAACATTCGTAAATAAAATTAAACAAGTTTCGAGAAAGCCACTTAACCAAATAAAAGTAAAATTAATCTGCAAATTTTGTTTTAATTACTCGGCCTTTGTTATCAAGAGGTCATTTTTAAAGAATTCGAACGAAATTCGAACTTTAGCTGAAACAGCGAGGTATTGACTAGGGGGTGAAACCCCTAATATACGTATTAAAAATATATGAACATAGAAATTCGTTACGTAAGTTAATTCGTAAGTTACGTATATTTATGACTAATAAAGACATTTGTAAATAAAATTAAATAATTTTCTAGAAAGCGATTTAACCAAATAAAATTAAAATTAATATGCAAATTTGGTTTTAATTATTCATGTACGGTGAGCCAAAATCAAAACCTGTATTAATTCAAAAAAGTTCAAAAATTAAATAAAAAAACAAGTTTTTTAACTGAAAGTAAGGTACAACGTTGAAACTTAAGCCGAACAGAAATCATTCCGTATATGAAAGGGGCTGTCCCCTTCTCAACGCCTCGCTCTTTACGCCAAAGTTTAACTTTCTCATAAATCAATTTGTTTTAAACAATAAAATTTTGTTTTAATTGCAAATTTTGTCTTAATTAACTTTAACGAAAATGACACCATCAGATTCAGCTTGTCAAAGAACAATATTAAAGAAGTTTCAAACTCCTATCTGCAGAAATGTGGAATTTGCATTTTTAATTAACTTTAACGAAAATCACACCATCACATTCAGTTTATCAGAGAACCCTATTAAAGAGGTTTCACGCTCCTATCTGCAAAAACTTGGAAATTTAGATTTTTTGCTCGAAAAAAGATCACGATGTGTGTTTTTTTTTCAGGGGTAATCGTTTCGACCCATGGTCATAGAATATTGTGAGAGGGCTCATTCGAACGGAAATTTAAAGTTCTAATGCCCTTTTTAAGTGACCAAAAAGCTGGAGGGCAGCTGGACCCCCTGCAACGCTCATTTTTTTCCCAAAGTCACTTGATCGAAATTTTGAGATAGCCATTTAGTTCAGCTTTGTCGAAAAATGTAAAAACTTTGTCTCAAAGGATGACTTACCCCCCCCCCTCCCACAGTCCCAAAGGGAAGGGCTGCAAGTTTCGAACTTTGCCCATTGTTCACATATAGTATAGGTTATTGCGAAGTATACAGACATTTTCCGGGGAGATTTTTGTGGTTGGGGGGGGGGGCGGGGGGGGGGGTTTACATGGGAGGGTCTTTCCACAGAGGATTTTTGCTTGGGGAAGGGAATTTTTCTTGAAGGGGGTACTGGATTTCCAATCATTATTTAAAAAAGGATCAAAATTTATATTAAAAAAAAACACATTTCCGAAACTGAAACTAAGGAAGAACATGAAAATCTGATACTAACGTAAATTATTGCATACTTTAGGGGGTTCACCCTGTCTTCAATACCTTGCTCTTTACTCTAAAGTTTTCTTAGTACTTTCAAAAGAGCTTTTTATTTTAATTAAACGGCCATTGTGATTTTCAAACAGTTCGTGATAACGAACTGTAAGTAAGGAGCGACCCGGCTCAATGGTAACCAAAAGTCTAAAAAACAGAATTTTGATACCAATAGATACATCAAAAGAATAAGATTTTAATTGTGATTTCAAATACATAAGCTTCATCAAGTTTAATCATATCCATCAAAAGTTATGTCCCTGGGAAAATTTGGCTTATTGTCGAATACAGGGGGAAAGACCCCCTAAAAGTTATTGAACCTTAATGAAAA
The DNA here is from genome assembly GCF_049724085.1 of Artemia sp. Qi Xiang Cuo. Taxonomy (NCBI): domain Eukaryota; kingdom Metazoa; phylum Arthropoda; class Branchiopoda; order Anostraca; family Artemiidae; genus Artemia; species Artemia sp. Qi Xiang Cuo. The sequence continues at coordinate 8,765,611 of NC_142804.1, forward strand.
TCACACCATCATATTCAGCGTATCAGAGAACCCTACTGTAGAGGTTTCAAGCTCCTATCTAAAAAATGTGGAATTTTTTATTTTTTGCCAGAAGAAAGATCACGGATGCGTGTTTATTTGTTTTTTTTCTTTCTTTTTCCCAGGGGTAACCTTATTGACCCAGTGGTCTTAGAATATCATGAGAGGACTCATTTGAACGGAAATTAAAAGTTCTAGTGTCCTTTTTAAGTGACCAAAAAAGTTGGAGGGCAACTTGGCCCCCTCCCACGCTTATTTTCTTTTCCCGAAGTCACCCGATCGAAATTTTGAGATAGCTATTTTGTTCAGCATAGTCAAAAATCTAATTAATATGTCTTTGAGGATGACTTAATCCCCCACTGTTCCAGGGGGAAGGGCTGCAAGTTATAAACTTTGCCCATTTTTTACATATAGTTTTGGTTAATGGCAAGTTTACAGGCGTTTTCAGGAGGATTTTTTCTAGTGGGGGGTCGGGTTTAGAGAAGGGAATACTTGGGAGGATCTTTCCATGGATAAGATAAGATTTATTGCTGAAAAATGGCTATCACAAGCCCAAAAGGAGGATATTTCCGTGGGGGAAGGGACATTTCTATGAAGGGTGCGCCAGATTTCCCAGCATTATTTAAAAACGATCAAAAATTAAATAAAAAAACAAGTTTTTTTAACTGAAAGTAAGGAGCGACATTAAAACTTAAAACGAAAAGAAATTATTCCGTATATGAAAGGGGCTTTCCCCTCCTCAACACCTCGCTCTTTACGCTAAAGTTTTTATTGTTTTAAAAAAAAAGTTGTGAGACAGAGTCAAACTTTAGCGTAGAGAGGGAGGTGTTGAGGAGGGGAAAGCCCCTTTCATATACGGAATAATTTCTGTTCGTTTTAAGTTTTAATGTCGCTCCTTACTTTCAGTTAAAAAAAACTTGTTTTTTTTTAGTTAATTGTCAGTAAGAACTAACCACAGACAATCACTAAGACTGATAACTAAGATTAAGACTGATAACTGATAACTATATTGACATTATTGTGCTGTTTCAAAATCATTTTTTGTCATTCATTGAACATTTATAATTCAGTTCTTGATATAGAAATTACCACTTTCGTAATGACACATCACCATTCCCGTAAGCTACTTCTTCAAAACTAACTGATATCAACTTTACAAGAAGTAGATCAGTGAGAAATAATCAGTTGCTTGAGTTAGCTTCTGTAGCTAATCTTTCCACTTTTTATCAGTAAGAAATAAGCACCGACAATCACAAAGATTGATCGCTAAGATCTAGCTATATTGACATTATTGGGCTGATTTAAAATCATTATTTGTCATTCATTGAACATTTATAATTCAGTTCATGATATAGAAATTAACACTTCCGTAATGACACATCATCATTCCCGTAAGCTACTTCTTCCAAGCTAACTGATATCAACTTTACAAGAATTAGATCAGTGAGAAATAATCAGTTGCTTGAGTTACCTTCTGTAGCTAATCTTTCCATTATTGTGGTGTTTTAAAAATTATTGTGCTGTTTTAAAATCATTATTTGTCATTCATTGAGCATTTATAATTCAGTTCATGATATAGAAATTACCACTTTCGTAATGACACATCATCATTCCCGTAAGCTACTTCTTCAAAACTAACTGATATCAACTTTACAAGAAGTAGATCAGTGAGAAATAATCAGTTGCTTGAGTTAGCTTCTGTAGCTACTCTTTCCACTTTTTATCAGAAAGAAATAAGCACCGACAATCATAAAGATTGATCACTAGGATTTAGCTTTATTGACATTATTGTGCTGTTTTAAAATCATTATTTGTCATTCATTGAACATTTATAATTCAGTTCATGATAGAGAAATTACCAGTTTCGTAATGCCACATCATCATTCCTGTGAGCTACTTCTTCCAAACTAAATGATTTTTGACTTCAAAAAGTAAATCAATGAGGAATATTCAGTTACTTGAGTTAGCTCCTGTAGCTACTCTTTCTAATTTTTATCAGTAACAAATAAGCACCGACAATGTTTATAGTTGTTGAATGAAAATTCAAATTTGATTTACTGATAAGCTAAATTTTTACACAGGAGTAGGCTTAGGATCAATAAAAAAGTCAAACTGTCAAATTAAATGTCTCGTCGAGACACGCTTCATCCAATAGTACATGGACGGACGTTCATGCAGAGTGAAAGCTCAGACAAGATTAATCATTGTGATATTGTGATTAATCAATGTGACATGTCTGTGAGGCGCAGAAGACCAAGTGTTTTTAGCAACAGTTGTGATACCCTTTTAAAACCAGTGGAATTACATGTAGTGCCTCCTAATAGTTTGGCAGCAACACCTTGTGGTTATACACCTAGTCGCCCGAAAAGTTGGATAGTTGAAGACGAGGAAATGGGTAGAATTGAACACAGGTGAAATTAGTTTCTTTTTTCTGCTTTTTAATGTGCAATTATTTTTAAAAATCTGTTTACTTCGCTCGAACAACATTGCTCGAAGCAATGTTGCGTTCGAAGTTTGTCCTTGGTGAACTCAAAAAGGTGTTCTTGGTGATGCTATATCATTTGACGTTCTTTTGTTTAATGGAAAGAATTCAAAGGCATTGGCACCAAAACATGGACCAAACTTATTAACTGTCCTGTCTATAATAGCCTACCCTCCTTATTTCGGCAAGCTCGAAATGTCAATGATGAGAATTATAGGGAGGTTCACTTCTTATTATTCAATAATTAAATATTTTAAATTCTTAACCTTCTTCTATGATTTTTTTTTCAAAAAAAAAAAAATGTGATGCATGTTTAACCCTTGATAGGAAAATAGTTCTGTTCGGAATATTGTCCACTGGTGACATTTCGATTGAAGGTCAAAATAAGGCAAAACATTCTGAAAATAAGTTTGACAATGAATGAATTTGAAACGTCAAAAAACTGATTTTGTCATATTTGCTTTTAATATACTCTCAGAAGACTCCTTTGAAATACTCGACCCATGCTAAGGTAATGAGGCCTTTCGAAGCTAGTGAATTCTTTAATAGACCATTTAATTAAAGCAAAGTCAATGAAAATTCAACAAATGAAAATTCACCGAAAATTAAACAAATTATTCAAATAAATGAAAAGAGAAATCAATAAAATTTCGTAAATTGCGAAGCAGATTTGGATTATGCAACCAATGGCATATTGAAATTACATGTGGAAACTTAAACTTTGTGTTAAATAAAAATGTTTTATTGAGCTTGGCCATGTCTCTATATTTTTTAACAAGGAATTTCATTTTTTTCAATTTTGCAACTTAAATTTAAAATATGTATGGTAGATAGTGTTTTTTGTTTTCTTTCCTTATATTTTCAGCAATCACTAAACCATATTCAGCGATAGCCTTAGTGTCTTGCATCAGTAGGGGTCTAAGTTATACTTTGCTCGGGTATATAGCAATTCCCATGCTATGATTACCAGACTGGTAATTTGGCAGTGTATAATGTGGTCAAAAACATGTTTTGAGAGTATGGTCGTAATAATATATTGTGGTCAAACAGGTTTTTTTCTGTTATTAATAAGAATTTCATAAGAATGTACGTCATGAGTTCACGTGCACAATCTTAAAAAACTGGTATGATATAAAGTAGTCAAACATGTTTTGGGAGCATGCACAAAATTATGTAACTCAACCAGAGTGGTTTTTCGAGGTAACATCCGTTTTTATTCGTCCTTGAAATTCCGTATAAAATGTTCGTGCATTAGAATTTAATTTCCATTATGTTTTAACATATCGAGCATAGTACACTGAATATTATTATTAACTTTGAAACAAATGGATTTGTCAATTGTCAATGTGAGTATAGTTTACTAAATTTCTTAATTTATTTCCAGATAAAAAAATCATTTTACCAGTAAATTCAAATTTCAGGGGGACTTAGCCCCCCTCCTTCCACCCCCAACAATAAAAACCCATACAATAGTATACTCGTTAGAAAACGCAAAGTACGCTTTTTTCCTCTATGTAAACAAACCCCCCCCCTGGTCTGTAGAAATAGTTACTTCGTTCAAAAATGTCCTTTTTTCCAGTTATCAAAAATCTTTTTCCGATCTAAATAGAAGCATCTGTGTTACAAGAAACGGTCAATTTTGGAAAACAGGCTTCGCACGCTCATGTTATCACAGAGATTAAAACCATATGTGTTTGTAATTAGAGAAAAGGGTCCTTTTGTGGAACCAAAATTCAAACGTATCGTATCTGAAAACAAAAGATTGGTTATTAAGACGGGCTTTGTCTAATTCTAGCCAGAAACTCAGAATTGATAGGGGGCAAGATGTAAAGATGCCACATTCTGTGTGATTTTTTCTTTACGTGGTGGTCATTCAAAAAGTGATGATTTCTGTAAAATAAATAATTCTTGTACCTTTTAAAAGCTTTACGAGCTTTTATAGACTGTTGTTCTATTCCATGTGATTTATTCTTTACTTGGTGGCCATTCAAAAAGCACGGATTTCTTTTAAATAAATAATTCTTATACCTATTAAAATAGCTTTACGGGGTTTGAGAGACTATATAGTCTTATTCTGTGTAATTTTTTCTTTAATTGGTGGTCATTCAAAAAGCGAGGATTTCTGTTAAATAAATAATTCTTGTACCTTTTAAAATATATTTACGGGGTTTGAGAGACTCTGTTGTCTTTTTCCGTGTGATTTTTTCTTTACTTGGTGGTCAATCAAAAAGCGAGGATTTCTGTTAAATAAATAATTCTTGTACCTTTTAAAATAGCTTTACGGGGTGTGAGAGACTCTCTTGTCTTATTCTGTGTGTTTTTTTCTTTACTTGGTGGTCATTCAAAAAGCGAGGATTTCTGTTAAATAAATAATTTTTGTACCTTTTAAAATAGCTTTAGGGGGTTTGAGAGACTCTGTTGTTTTATTCTGTGTGTTTTTTTCTTTACTTGGTGGTCATTCAAAAAGGCGAGGATTTCTTTTAAATAAATAATTCTTCTACCTTTTTAATTCTTCTACCTTCTAGCTTTACGGGGTTTGAGAGACTCTGTTGTCTTATTCCGTGTGATTTTTTCTTTACTTGGTGGTCATTCAAAAAGCGATGATTTCTGTTAAATAAATAATTCTTGTACCTTTTAAAATAGCTTTAAGGGGTTTGAGAGACTCTCTTGTCTTATTCTGTGTGATTTTTTCTTTACTTGGTGGTCATTCAAAAAGCGAGGATTTCTGTTAAATAAATAATTCTTGTACCTTTTAAAATAGCTTTACGGGGTTTGAGAGACTCTGTTGTCTTATTCTGTGTGTTTTTTTCTTTGCTTGGTGGTCATTCAAAAAGCGAGGATTTTTGTTCAATAAATAATACCTGTATCGTTTAAAATTGCTTTGGGATGTTTGAGAGAATCTGTTGTTTTATTCTGTTTTATTCTAAAGTGCTAAGGCATGGAGTACTACAGACACCAGAATAACCTTTAATCGGTAATTTATCTGTAAAAGAGGGCTTATTATCTCCTTACTAAATTTTTCTTCTTTTTTAAGGATGTGGAGGTGGATTCATACAATTACTCTCCCCCCGAAAAGAGACCAAGATGGGGTGATATCACATCGATGCAAGCTGCAAGACCATCCATCATCAGATATGCTAGCTCCATTACAAGTTCTCTGGACCAGCCAGGAGCCTCTCAAGCCAGTGTTAGCTCTGCACAAACCTCTATGCAACCTGGTAGAAAATTCAAGAGGGAATGGATAGATTCTCATAATGCATCAGCCTCATCTAGTCAAGATCGGGAGGTCACCCCCTATCAAGCATTACCGGGCCCTTTGTGTGTGTGTATGTGTGTGTGTGTGTGGGTTTGTGTGTGTATGTGTGTGTGTGTGTGTGTGTGTGTGTGTGTGTGTGTGTGTGTGTGTGTTTGTGTGTGTTTGTGTGTATGTGTTTGTTTGTGTGTGTGTTTGTGTGTGTGTGTGTATGTGTGTGTGTGTGTGTGTGTGTGTGTGTGTGTGTGTGTGTGTGTGTGTGTGTGTGTGTGTGTGTGTGTGTGTGTGTGTGTGTGTGTGTGTGTGTGTGTGTGTGTGTGTGTGTGTGTGTGTGTGTGTGTGTGTGTGTGTGTGTGTGTGTGTGTGTGTGTGTGTGTGTGTGTGTGTGTGTGTGTGTGTGTGTGTGTGTGTGTGTGTGTGTGTGTGTGTGTGTGTGTGTGTGTGTGTGTGTGTGTGTGTGTGTGTGTGTGTGTGTGTGTGTGTGTGTGTGTGTGTGTGTGTGTGTGTGTGTGTGTGTGTGTGTGTGTGTGTGTGTGTGTGTGTGTGTGTGTGTGTGTGTGTGTGTGTGTGTGTGTGTGTGTGTGTGTGTGTGTGTGTGTGTGTGTGTGTGTGTGTGTGTGTGTGTGTGTGTGTGTGTGTGTGTGTGTGTGTGTGTGTGTGTGTGTGTGTGTGTGTGTGTGTGTGTGTGTGTGTGTGTGTGTGTGTGTGTGTGTGTGTGTGTGTGTGTGTGTGTGTGTGTGTGTGTGTGTGTGTGTGTGTGTGTGTGTGTGTGTGTGTGTGTGTGTGTGTGTGTGTGTGTGTGTGTGTGTGTGTGTGTGTGTGTGTGTGTGTGTGTGTGTGTGTGTGTCTGTGTGTGTGTGTGTGAGTGTGTGAGTGTGTGCGAGCGAGTGTGGGTGTGTGTGAGCGTGTGTGAGTGTGTGAGTGTGTGTGTGTCTGCGTGTCCGTGTGTCTGTGTGTGTGTGAGCGTGTGTGTGTGTGTGTGCTATTATCAAAATTCGTGATTTATTATGCACTTGCTATATAAAGAACTCTATAAACAAAATTTGTAATTTATTCTGCATTTGTTTGATAAATATGAATCCAATTAAGAAAAAAAACAATTGTTTGATAAATAGTATGAATACAAATCCGACTAAGAAAAAAAAAGCGTGCTATAATTGTGATAAAACTTTCGTCAAAGAAAAAAAACTTAATCCATTCATTTTCTACTTTCAGAGGGGAAGCAGTGAAAACTTCTGCCTTCCGTGGTCCAGGACTTCAAATCATCATGGGTATTTGTCCCCTCTAGCCGGATGATGTTAGTGAAGGTATACCATTTAGTATCCCCCTGGATTTTCAATTTACAGCTGAAGAAATGGATAGTGTTATGCAAATTGTTGGACCTAACTTTTCCAGGGACATTTTTGACGATAGTTTTATAATTGGTAAATTGGGTCCTGTGCAAATAGGTGCAGGACATGAAAATAGTGGTATGTCCCCGGAACTACGTGAATTTTTTTTTTTAGAGTCTGCTCTAGGTCACTTACAAACATATAGGGTAGATTTTAACCCTCCCGAGGAAAACGTGATTGACGGGAGCATTATTTTAACAGACCCTGTAAATGTTCTCCATAGCTACATCGATCGAAGTCGAGCAATTATAGAGAGTCAGATTCAGACTGGGGGGAGTCAAGGGGGGGTTAAAGCATCGGTAAATCAAAAATTTTTTTACAAAAGGGGACGTCCGGAGACATTTTTTATTTTCATTTTTTAACTGGCTATCAAACTTTTATCCTGGTCTAAATGAATTTGAGAGTAACTTTTTCAACTGTGTTAATAAATTTATTTCGACTTCGGACACGTTTAACGAAAAGGGAACTGGGTCCACCATTTTATACATTGAACACATGGATCTGAATCTCAGTAGATTTAAAAAAAACTTTATTTTAAGGGGAGGGCGGGGTAGAAGAATAAAATGCCACCCAGATTTGTCGGCTACAAGAGGAGTTCAGGGTTTCGATATTAAAACGGGGCTGCAATGCTTTAAATATGCATTTTTAGCAGCAGCCCATAAAACATTAAAAAAGAGTAATCAATGAAAAATCTCGACGGACTTGCTCGTAATGATGGAGAAAATTTCCCTAAAGTAAACTTTGACTGTTTAGAGGGGAAGTATCCATTGTCCTTGAAAGAAATAAACATCTTCGAAAAAGCAAATGAAAATCTTGGGTTGGGGGTGGTTGTTCTCCAGTATGACACGGAATTTGTAATGGGGGAAAGAAACCAAATAAAAAAGGAGTTTTATATTCAGTGATGACACCGTCGGTAGATAATGTTAAAAATTGGGTTTGGGTTATTTACGAGCCCCCCAAAGATATAAATTCCTATGGTAATTTTTCCCCCTTTAGAGCAATAAGTCGACTCTTATCTCAAGGTGTGAAGAAAGGGGAGCATCTCTATTTCCCCATGTGTCTTTCTCCATTTAGATCTGAGCGAACATTCTCGGATAACATGAGACATTACAAAATTCCTGGGAATCAAAGAATAGAAATTCCGAAAGAAGGAAAAGATAATTTAAAATTAAACAATTTCAGAAAGTTTCTGCTGCAGGTTGATACAGTGTGTTTAGGCTGTGAATATAGACTAGTTGAACTATCAGACTAATCAAAGCAGAATGTAATCAAGTAAAACTAACTAGCTGCGTGTTCCTATGCGCATGCCCGTCGCGATTCCAATAATAAAATGCTGTTGGAAGAGTTATTTTTGGCTATGGATGAGGAGGGTAGCATGGAAAAGTTATTGGTGTCTTTAATAAAAACAGCAAACGCCGCAATTTCACGATTGCGTCACACCAACTACTCAATGACATTGTCAGATAAAGAGCGACTGGCACTAGAATAGGGGACATTTTGTTGGGTTTGTGGGGGTGCTCTGGCCCCAACACACATGGTTCAGGATCTTAATCACCTTATTGAACCAAATTCAATGGGACAAAGTAACTTCCAGGGGTGGGCTCACAATTCATGTAATTTAAAAATTAAACAGCAACTCTTTCTTCCGGTTTTTATACATAATTCTAACTACGATCTGAAGTATGTGCTACCAGCAGTGGCACATCTTCAAAGAAATTGAACAGTGGATGATGCATGGGTGATGGACAGCTTTTCTACAATATCATTCCTAAATCATCGGAAAAGTTGCTTGTTTTGGAATTTATTTGAAAATTTGTTGAAGACGAAATTGAGTACACGAATAAAATTCGCTTTTTAGATTCTTACAGTTTTTCCCCAAATCATTGAGCGAATTAATTCAAGTGCAGAAAAACGATGACGGCTGGAACGCTTTCCCCCTTCTCAAGCAACAATTTCCAAATGATTTATATGATTTGTTGACGGTCAAGGGCATATATCCTTATGATTATTATTGTTCCAGGTCGAGATTCGCCGAGGCAACTATTCCATTGATTGAATCGTTTTACGACAGTCTACACGATCGTAGGTGCACCCCCGATGAATACAGTTTTGCTAAAAAAGTGTGGGCAGAGGGAGGGTGTAAAAATGGGTTTGACTACTGCAAGCTGTATTTGTCGAGGGATGTGTTAACTTTGTAAGACATTATGTGTAAAATACGGACAAAATCTATGGGGAATTTAATCTTGATTTGGACTATTATTTTTCATCCCCTCATCTGGTGATGGACATCATCCTAAGAATTAGCAGGGAAAAAATTGGGCTAATCACAGACATTGGTCAGCACCTGTTCATCGAAAGGTCAATGAGGTGTGGATGCGTTTTTCACTGGGATCGTATCTTGTAAACTGATCAAACTGGAGAGAAGACAGGGACAAAATTAGATGCAGTTTTTCTTGATATGAATTCTCTACACCCATCGACCCTGTCCCATTTTGTGCTACCCTGCGGTGACTATAAATGGCTCAATGACCCTCAAGCTCCCCATTTCCCGAACATTGACAACAGTGTTGAGGAGAATGGACCGGTTGGATGGTTTTTTAAATTCATGGGGAGATACCAGTTGAGCTTCATGATTCAGTAAAGGATTTTGTTTTCCCGCGCATCAATAGACCTGTGACTAGGGACTCTTTGAGCCCCTGCAATAGGCGTTTAGTCGAGGTGGACGGATTGCATTGGTCACCTTCAAAACAAAACTTATTGCTGACCTTCTGCCAAAAAAAAATATTGTTGTACATCAGTTGACCTCAAAATGGATATTCAACAACAGTTTCAACGTAAAAAATGTTCATTGAGCCCTCCAGTTTAGCCTAAAACCCTATCTAAAAAAGTTTGTTGAAACTTTTGTCAACAAACGTATTGAAGCACAAACGAAAGCCGAAAAAGAAATTTATAAGCTCATTTTGAATTCCGCTTTCGGCAAAATGTATGAGAGTGTTCACAATATGAAGCGTTGTGATGTCATGCCCGATCCTAAACACTGTGCTAGAATTATTGCCAATTCGAATTACACGTCCTTAACGATCATTGGCGAGGAAATTGTACTACTGAATAGAAAAAAAAAGAAGCATTGTATTAAATAAAAAAATTTCTGCAGGCAGTGCAATACTGGAGATCTCTAAAAAGCTCATGTTGGAATTCTACTACAATGTGGCTAGGTTACAGTGGCCGGAAAAGGGGCAAGTAGAGGTCTGCTACGGGGACACAGATTCTCTACTGTTAAAAGTAAAAACCCCAAATCTAATTGATGATTTGGCACACGGTGAAATTATCAGCTCAGGGATGGACTGCACCAATTGGAGTGGGCTTTACCCAGAGCTAGTGAAACGTCGGGCGCCAAATCAGCTTTTATTTTTTAAATCGGAAACGGGAAGCGACATGATTTCCAGTGGTATGTTTGTAAGTCCGAAGGCGTACTTCATACAGACGCACGACGAGTAAATCAAGAAACGTTGCAAAGGAGTACCCACGTGCTATGTGGATAAAAATTTCGACATGGACATCTATAGGAATTGTATTGTTCAAAATACAATTCCACGAGCCAAATTGCTGGCAATTCGTTCCCTCAACTACAGGAACTTTACTGTAAATGTAGAAAAAATTGCCATGAATACCATCTCCGACATAGTCTGTGTTTGTCAAGACGGTGTGACTACCCTCCCCCTTGGTCACTATTTAACTTCAGACCGGGCCGAATGTGTTATCCATAGGGAAAGTCTCGGTTTGAATAAAGTCCAATAAATTTTTCCCAAAAACCTTGGGGGGGGGCCTCGTGGCCTTGGGGGGGGGGCCTTGTGGCCCGGGGGCCACCAGTGGGGGCGCACCGCCAGCCACTACCAAAGTTATCTTTTTTTTACTTAGAGCAGATTTTTTTGTGCTTTTGTAAATATACGTGTTTCATTGAAATTAAAAAAAGTGATATTATTTTAAGTGCTTTATTCTAATAAATGTTGTATTTTTCTATAAATAAATAAACAAAAAAAAAGTGTATTTATTGAAGTGTTTTTTCCTCTTTGTCCATTTAAATGTTGTATTTTTTATTATAAATAAATTTAAAAAAAGTGTATTTTATTTAAATTGAATGTGCTTTTTTTCAATGCAGTTTTTTTTAATCATCATTACTTTTTTATTCAAATAATAAAATAAAATATGACTCTTTATTCGTCTTCTTCTTCTTATTATTATTATTCTTGAACGTAGTAGTAGTAGTAATAGGGAAATTATTTAGTTATTAGACAGTTATGGTCTACAGTTAGTTGTCCAGGTGAACTGTTGAAGGGAACATGTATCAATTTAAAACCCCATTCAGATTGTTTTTGTGTGGGACATCAATGTCAGGCAAAACAAAACTCTTAACTAAAATAATTAAAAATTGCGATAAAATGTTTGTAGAAAAGCCGAAAAAATCTACTATTGTTACAGTATTTGGCCGGACTCATACGATAAAATAAAAGCAATTGCCGCGACGGGACTGGTGCAGATACAATTCTTACAGGGACTTGATGTTTCAGCATTATTGAACCAAACTCTTGGTTGATCATTGACAATCTGGCTGAATCTATTGAACAATGGTCCCAGGAAATGCTACAACTGCTCACAGTTTGCTCTCGTCAAGAACAAATTTCCGTTACTCTGGTTCTACACAATCTCTTTCATCAAAGCCAATGGATGCGAACACTTGCATTGAACTGCACCTAATATATAATCCACAGAGTTGTTCGAGATTCCAGCTCAATAATAACTCTTAATAAACAAATCTATCGAGGTACTCTCAAATTTCTGCTTTCAGCATACAATCAGGCAGCTAATAAACTCCACGGCTATATCCTATTAGATCTTAATCAAAATACACTCGAGGATCCGCTTGCAGTCTCAGTTATTTTTGACAATGGAATTACAGTATATCTCCCTGTGAATACTAAAGAGACATATTGATTACCATCATTGACACTGAAGACATTATATGAAAAAAAAAATTTTTTTTCAGTTCTAGGCCCTTCAAAACCCACGTTTAGGAAAGCCATATTCAAGCCTGGTCTTGACAATGATTTCATTAATCTAATATATGATCTTTTTTTAAATTTGACCGAGGGTAATGTTCAACTGCCAGAATTAGTTAAGAAACGGGAAAAGCAACATCGTTCCATTGTACGTACATTGGCCTCTAAAAAGAAAGGAAATAATTTTAAAAAGAAACGACTTCTTCAGGTGGGCGGTAGCTTTTTCACATTTTTACTGCCGATAATTGCAGGACTTGTAAACAGCTTTCTCTAGAGAGAGAAAGGCAAAACCCTATAAAGTGACTCCAATAGAACTCGCTCTCTCACCCGTGGAACACTTTGAGAACAATCTGAGTAAAGTCCTTGACAACGAGAATATTGAGGATGATAAAAAACTGTTTTTACTTCAAGATGCACTTCGCCAAGTGGACAAACATAAGTCCTATCGGTCGAAGGCCACTGCTGCTGCTATTGATCACAAAAAAGAATCATCTCCTCAGGATTCTGCTGCTGGAACACAATTAAAGATGGAGGAATTGGATTAAATTTTATTTAAAATTGGAAATCTAATACCCCACTCATATCGTGAACAAAGTAAACGACTCCTAACCTATCTCATGGAAAGTGGTCAAGATCATGTTCAACTTTAGAGCAATGGGAAAAGGATTATAGTTCAGGGCAAGAGATATAATCTAATTTATTTAATGTATGATATGGTTACAAATTGTAAAATACTATTATCATTTGACGCTAATCTATGCAACTTTGTAAATACATTAAACGTACCTAAAAGGCTTATTAGAAATAGAGAAGTTCTAAAAAAAATTAAATGAACATGCATTATTGTAAACACCATGAAAATGTGAAGATGAAGAAGAAGAAGAATTTAAATCAATTTTAGGAGATACTAGCAAGCTACTAATATCAATAAAAAAGCGAAGACATATCAAGTTAACGTCCCAACTACCACCCCTACCCATCCGCACACAACGGGTTAGCGGACGTTAGATAACGTATCTACGTTCATAATGATGGAAGTTCTGAAACACACTTATGAAAATATGGTTGAATCGGAGAGTTTAAGTTCCCCCACCACTCTTTCCAAGGTAACTGGTGTTCACATTAAAAGTGTACAAGACTATCTACAAAATGAATCAAATTACACTCTGCATAGAAATCATAGACATCGTGCTAATCATTATCGAAAAACTAAAGCCATTTCACATTGCATATAATGCAAGAATATCTCCTAACTCTAGATGAGATTCAACGACGTCACAATACACCGTGAAAACACAGTCTACTTTCAATTAGTGATTTTAGTTGCACTGCATATGCCATTCTAGTGTGTTCGAAGAGAGGCGTTGAAGTTGCTCAGGCCATTGAAAATGTACTCGAAAAGGATTCATATAAAAAAATTTAAACGGATCGTAGTATTTGTTAATCCTCATGTTGTAAAAGTACTAGTGACATATAGTACACTGCTCTATCGTAGTCATAGTCCTATAAAGGCTGCATTGGCCGAACGATTGATAAGAACTATTCGAATTTTAATTTCAAGATATTGTACATTGAAAAATACACCTGTTTTTATTCATGAATTAGATAAAATCATGTTGATTTATAATAAACGACCTCATCGATCATTTTCAATCTCTACCCCAACGAAAGTTTATCAATCTGATCATGATACAAGTGACACCTTTCTTAAACAGTATTCCAATGAAACGATTGTCAAGAAGAAAAATAAATTCAATGTTGGTGATACTGTTCGAATTAATGGGGCAACTAATGTTTTTGAAAAGGGGAATTACTTGTGGTCCACAGAACTTTTTAAAGTGGCAAAAATCCTAGACACTAAACCCATAACTTATCGTTTGTGCGATACCAAAGATAAAGAGATTCTCGTCGGCTTTTATGACTATGAAGTACAAAAAGTTAAAAATAATAGTGTAATCTATCAAATTGAAAAGATATTAAAGACTCGTACTTGCAGGCGTAGGAAACACTTACTCGTTAGGTGGCTAATATACAACCCTGATTTTGATTCTTGCATCGATGTTGAAGATATTGACAATTCCCAGTGATTTCTATGTAACTTTTATGTCCAATGTTTCCGATCCTTTATACAACAACTTCAATACTACATGTGATTTTTGGACAAAACTCTCCCCCGCCATCAAATTTGATGGTGTCTATAAAGTGGCGCTTGTAGACTGTATTCTCAAAAATACCTATGACATCCTGAGAAAGGATCGTGTGTATGATATAAAAGTTATACCATTCGATTGGTCACCCTTTTTCGACTATGAATTGGTTGAAGCACTTAAATCTAGCGAATATCCACAAGCCAAATTGAAAAATGTTGAATACGAGAATATGACAGATTCGTGTCGTACAATCAATAGCAAAATCTCATATCGTAAGAATGGTAAATTCCATTTTAATTATTCATTGGAACATGATAGGATTTACATTACCTAACCTGTTGACACTGAAATAATTATTCTCAAGGATAATCTGAGAGATGTTCTTGGCTTTAAACAGAATACAATCAATGGGGAAAATGCTGGCGCCGTTTACGGGATGGATCAAGTTATTTTTGCTGATTATCCACCTGGTTTCGCCTAGCACTCTTGCATATTTTTCTATGCATCCTTTGTGGAAACATTGAGAGTCGGTAATTCAAATGTCCCCCTCTTACGTGTTCTTGAACGAAAAACATCTCATGAACTTGTTCATCACTATAATATAAAGCATCTTCAGTATGTTCCTGTAAACACTTCGTATTTGGAACTCTGTCAGTTAACACTAAGAAGTGAATGGGGTGATCCTCTAGCAATAACAAAAGGCTTAGCAGTGATTACATGTCATTTTCGACCCATTGTTGGCGACAGCACAATCACCTAAAATAAACAATAGAAGAATTTCATTTGTCTGCCCCGATATCGATTGCTATGTTGGTGCTTTGAGTACACATCAAATAGGCAATGGATCGGACTACTACAAGGGTCGTACTACAATGTCTGGCTATGGTCCTGGTAGCTGGTTTGCTAGGCTATTTCGTTTTTGCACTACCCCTTGCCAGAAAATATGTTGTGCCTGCTGCATAAAATTTTGCTGCATCCACACTACAGGACTGGGGGTCGGGCAAGAATTTCAAAGAGAGTGTTAAGGAAAATATTAGATCTTCAGCAAGAGCCGTTGGTGAGCAATTAAAATCTCGACAAAATGGGGAGGGATTGAAAAGGATGCGTGCACGTCATTCACTCATCAGTCTCCACCCAGTTGGGAAGCGAAGGATATCAACAAGGCCTTTGAGGAAGAAAACAAGGAAGACCAATAAGCAGAAGAAGAAGAAAAAGATTGTTAGATCAAAGAAGGATTTCTTCTCTTAAGATGACTTATCTCCCCCACAAGGAAGCATATCCATCAATTAGCTCCTCATTGAATCTATTCAATGCTGAAAATGTTGATGTCATTGTCAAGTATGGCTACTATGAACAATTTCATCCCCAACAACCCCTCTCGGAAAATATACACTTTCAAATATTTTCAAATGAAGACTATTTCATTGATTTGTCATCAACATTTCTGATTTAAATGTTGCGGTGAAGAAAAAGTCAGATAATACAACTCCAAATGCTGGCGATGGTCTCTCCTACGAAAACTGTATTCTACACAACCTATTAAAATAAATTACTGTATTTATTAATGGAACATTGGTGAGCACTAGCAATAATTTATCAAACTATGCAAGCTACATAGAATTTATGATGATGACACCAAAGGCATACAAGGAGTTGAGAGGACAATCATTGGGCTATGAGTATCGATCAGGTGTTGATACTGATGGTGAGTTGATTACTGCAGTGACCCAAGAGTATCATCTGGTTGGAAAATCAAATCATGAGATATTCAATATATCCCAATGGCTACCCCCCAATGTCAAGATTGACATAAAGTTACAGCTGGCCCCATCGAATTTCATTTTGAGAAAAACATTTCCTGCAGCACTCGATGCCAATGTCATTATCACATATGCAATTCTCCACGTGCGAAAACAACAAGTTCTGATCTCTGTTGCACTTGCAGTGGAAAAGCTAAGAGCCAATGGCAACAGCATTAAACTTCTTGTCCCCCATACGATCACCAATCAACGTCACATTGCCATCGGCTCTCGTAGCTATAGCGATTCATCATTTATCAATGGAGAAATCCCATCAAAATTGGCTTTGGCCTTTGTGAAGAGTGGTAGTGCTACCATTATTCAAAATCAACGAAGAGTACAGGATTTAACGACTAAGACATGTGGCTTTCATGCACTACTCTTTTTCATGTTCAGATGTCGTGGCTATAACTACAAGTAGTTTCTCGACATCTACGTTGACTTACCTCGATTGAACGACTTTCTAGTGGAAAATATACTTACAAGCGTATTTAATATTGATTTTAGTGCCCCACGAATAAAATGTTCTAAAAATGTATGTGAAATTGTTTATTAATAAATGATAAAATTTTATATACATGATAAAACGACTTTTCTACTCTTTAGATTTCATCTTCTACTAGATATAGGTATTTGTCGACAACAACAGGTAGTGCAGGTAGATTAATTCGAATTCACAGTGTACTGATCCTGATGTACTGCAATGTCAGGGTCACATTTTCTACAGTAGAGTGTAACTTCACTCTTGTCATATCTCTTTGTATAGTCAATGATACTATTCTCATTCATTCTATAGAATTCACATGTTTCAATTTGCTTATTTGAAGCAATTTCACAAACAGTGTCCTCAAGTGGCGAATCACATTCCGTCACAGCCAAATAAAAATCAGTGGGTTTATGATCATAACACCCATTGTCTTCACAACGATAACGTAGAAACCATATTCTTTTGTTGTTCCTACAGTTGAATCGTTGACCCGGTTCCTCCTCCCCGAACAATCTAAAACCACGACGATACCAATCTCGTGGCAATAAACTAAAATCACGGTTAGGATTCTTTCCAATCATACCGGGATATGTATTCTCCCACTGATTATATTTATCGTAATGACAATTGGAGCATAGGTGTCATCTAGGATGAGAGTTACACACCTCTTCAAGACATGAATTACAACTTTTAATTTGTACAGCATATCCTCTGTGCAATTTACACGGGTTGCATAATCTACACTTTTCATCATACTCATCAATCATTGTGCAATTCTCATATGGTGACCAGCTGCCCAGTGTGTACATACTTAGGGGACATGTATGGAACATTTTTTCATGTATTGACACTCACTGCCACAATGAAACTGAGCTACCAACAACAAAAATTGTCGGAGATAGTGAGAGAGGAGTAAATCATCCTTGAGCACCATCTTTCTCATGAAAAAAAGTCCTAAATTTCTAAACTAGTGTTTTAAAGCATATCCACAATATCATTTTTGCCGTGTCGTGATCAATATATCAATAAATTGTGTAAATGCATTTGGACCACGACGTAGAAGCTTCATACAATAGTCTAATGATGGAGAATCAGTTTTCATTATATCGACAAGCATTCCTCGAGAAAATATCTTTCTTTGAATAGACAACTCTAGAAAATCGTCATCTAGAATCAAAGTTTTTCCATAAGCACTAGATTCCCCATGATTCGCTCTTTCTCAAATCTATCCATTTTTTAGAGTCCTAACTCTCACACAACCAACTACTGACTAACCAGAATTTTTTTTTCTACTCTAAAAAATATACGCTAGTCTACTATAGAAAGAAAAATACCTTTGATTTAGAAATAATTTCATTGAACATAATTACAATAATAATATTCACTAATGCATTTTGTTCTCATCAATATATTTCGATAAGATATCTAATGCTGACCGAAGTTTATTTATATGGAGAATATTCACTTTTCCAGCAAAACATAGTTGCTCCTCCTGCTTAAATTTGCTTAATGATATCACGTACTTAGCATACACATTGTCCCATTCAAGACATAGCCTACAGCCCTCGGCTATTTCCACAGCCACATTTGGTACTCGTATATCGTTGCTGCTGCTGTCGACTCCATCATTAATCTCCAATAATATAAATGCACCACTAATTTTTCTCTACTAATATCCTCTCAAATAAACTATTCTCTTTGAATTCAATTCTCTTACTAATATGAATTGTAAAGAAAACCATTCCTTTTATTCAAATCCCAATCACCAATCAAGTTATCGTATATTGAGTAAACTCTGCTCTCTGATTGGCTCCTAAAAAAGAAATGTTGTCTTAAAAACCGGTTCGGTTGAGTTATATAATTATGATCATACTCTCAAAACATGTTTGACCACATTATACACTGCCAAATAACCAGTCTGGTAATCATAGCATGGGAATTGCTATACATCCGAGCAAAGTATAACTTAGACCTCTACTTGCATCAGCCATCCTAGTCTTCGATTTACAATTACATAATCAATAAAGCTAGCCGCCTGACCATCATTTGAGTACCATGTTAACTATAGGCCATTTTACGACCAAATACTGGAGTGATTACAGCTAGATTACTGTACATACAAAATCGTAGTAGTCTAATATTGGCAAATTTTGGCGAGGCTATTTTGAACAGTGGCATTACCACACGTCCTTTACCTTTCTCCACTTGGGGGATGGCTCACAGAAACAGAGAGAATAAAAATTAGGTCCACGCTATGCAGATAATTAAAGCTTTTGATACAAATGCCGATATTCGAGAGAAACTCATCTCTTTTGAATAATAATCAAAGTTCTTATCCGTGGGAAGCTGTTGCAGAGCTGTTGCAGAGCTAGAAAAGGTGACCTTAAGCACCTTAATGACTTTCTTCCGTTACACGTAATATACGAGCTATGTGTGTATTTAGTGAACAAGTTTTAACTGTTTATTAGTAAAGTTTTGTTTTTTGTCTTTTTCTTCTTTAATCCTCTATTTTGTTGTCTTGATCGTGGGCTAAAATGAACTATCTATCAATTACATGTGCTACTTTCCTCAACTACATCAAATTTGCCTAAGTTGAGACAGAGGTTCGAACCTCGGCATTAAAGTCCCCCAATAAAAAGACCGTGGGTAAGTAGAATCTTGTCTGTTTGCTCTTGTAACTTTATATGAAACTCATGCGAGTCTGTCAGGTATAAGGATACACAGGGGCAGATCCAGGATTTTTAGGGGGGGTGCAAAATAGGTTGATCCGAAAAAATTGTGTTAGGAGCAAGTTTAATTAACGCAATCTTAGTAGAAATGCATCTATTGATCGTGACGGGAGTCCATATATGGGCATAGAGTCCCGTACGAACCACGTGGTTTATGGTTTTCTCAGTGAGAATGAAAAAACAGGAATTTTCTCACTTGAAAAACCATGAATTTTGTCACATTTATGGTTGTTTTCATGGATGGTTATGTGTGTTGTTCGATTTATTTGATGTTTTTCTCGGATGTCAACATCAAATTATGTCTGTTATATGGTTTTCTCAGTGAGAATGAAAAAACAGGAATTTTCTCACTTGAAAAAACATGAATTTTGTCATATTTATGGTTGTTTTCATGGATGGTTATGGATGATTTATGGTTTTTGTCAGTGAGAATTTGAAAAAACAAGAATTTTGTCACATATATGTCTGTTTTTATGGTTTTTGTCAGTGAGAATTTGAAAAAAAGGAACTTTCTCACATTTTTGTATGTTTTTATGTTTTTTGTAAGTGAGAATTTGAAAAAACAGGAACTTTCTCACTGAGAAAACCATAAACCACGTGGTGCTGTCACGAGTCAGAACACCTCTGCTGTCGACCTCAATTCACCTATCGTGAATCAATAATTCCCCTTAGAAACAACAAATTAATTTCCTCTTTCTTGACAGATCAATCAATCAATGACATCATCTGTCAGACTTTAAAATTTTCGCCTAGAAACATTTCTCCAGGAATAGATCCAAATCATTAATGTCTTTGCCTCGGGAACAGTTCTACTGGTCGAACTCCAAAGGATATTAATAACAAAAGGCCATGGAAACAATTAGGCAAGAAACATCTTAGCGATGAATTGTTTTAGCTCGCGAAAAGGTTTCATATTAATTTGAAATGCGTTAGCGCAGAGATGCCAATAACAAAGGAACACGCTGAATTTACGTTTAGTGATTATTTGTGCGAAACCGTTTTAGACAGGTTATGGAGCTATTTTGGCGAAACAGATAGAGACATTTTGAAAGAAGATTTTTGAAGAGATTTTGGAAGAGAATTTGAGTGTGGTCGTTATAATACACAAGTTTCATTTGAACAGTGTTGTGAGGTCCTCTAACTCCAACCCCAAAGGGTTCCAATCCTCCTACCCCAACCCCAAAGGAGCCCCCGGTCCTCAAAGCCCTCAAACTCCCAAAGGGCCACCGGTCCCCCATTAGCAATGTCTCTTTGCTAATGGGGGACCGGTGGCCCTTTGGGAGTTTGGGGGGCTTTGAGGACCGGGGGCTTCCTTCGGGGTTGGGGTAGGAGGATTGGAACCCTTTGGGGTTGGGTTAGAGGACCTCACAACACTGTTCAAATGAAACTTGTGTATTATAACGACGACACTCAAATTCTCTTCTAAAATCTCTTCAAAAATCTTCTTTTAAAAAGTCTCTATCTGTTTCACCGAAATAGTTCCATAACCTGTCTAAAACGGTTTCGCCCAAATAATCCCTAAACGTAAATTCAGCGTGTTCCTTTGTTATTGGCATCTCTGCGCTAACGCATTTCAAATTAATATGAAACATTTTCGCGCGCTAAAACAATTCATCGCTAAGATGTTTCTTGCCTAATTGTTTCCATGGCCTGTGGTTATTAATATCCTTTGGAGTTCGACCAGTAGAACTGTTCCCGAGGCAAAGACATTAATGATTTGGATCTATTCCTGGAGAAATGTTTCTAGGCGAAAATTTTAAAGTCTGACAGATGATGTCATTGATTGATTGATCTGTCAAGAAAGGGGAAATTAATTTGTTGCTTCTAAGGGGACTTATTGATTCACGATAGGTGAATTGAGGTCGACAGCACAGGTGTTCTGACTCGTGACAGCACCACGTGGTTTATGGTTTTCACAGTGAGAAAGTTCCTGTTTTTTCAAATTCTCACTGACAAAAACCATAAAAACATACAAAAATGTGAGAAAGTTCCTGTTTTTCAAATTCTCACTGACAAAAACCATAAAAACAGACATAAATGTGACAAAATTCCTGTTTTTTCAAATTCTCACTGACAAAAACCATAAATCATCCATAACCATCCATGAAAACAACCATAAATATGACAAAATTCATGTTTTTCCAAGTGAGAAAATTCCTGTTTTTTCATTCTCACTGAGAAAACCATAAAACAGACATAATTTGATGTTGACATCCGAGAAAAACATCAAATAAATCGAACAACACACATAACCATCTATGAAAACAACCATAAATGTAAGAAAATTCATGGTTTTTCAATTGAGCAAATTCCTGTTTTTTCATTCTCACTGAGAAAACCATAAAACACGTGGTTCGTACGGGACTCTATGCCCATATATGGACTCCCGTCACGATCAATAGATGCATTTCTACTAATCTTGCCTTAATCAAGTAAATTATACTTCGTTATTGCGTAAGTAGATTAGACTACGTTAGGGGATGCGTGCGCCCCCTTCGCCCCCTGGATCCACTATTGAGAGTACATATAAGACGTTGACTGATGTCTTGCATATTTTGTTCGTAAGATGTGCAACTAGAATTCTATAATTAATACCTTTCCAACCTAAACTATAATTACAAGGTTTTTTATTCATCATGAGCCCAACTCCCTGCCTATGTAAAACCATTCTTCTTACCCGAGTAATTCTAATTGACCTAATATTTAGTTTACTAACCCTAGGAGGTTCTGGAAATCATGAAACGTCATGAAAACGTCATGAATCATCAAACAAAATGTCATTACAAAGTTGACTTTTAGTGTCGTAATCTTCCATTTCACAATTTTCATATTATGTGAGTGATAGAGTGATAGTGAGTGTAAGTGATATTTACGTCTAAGAAAAAAAAAATTAGGTCCCACCAGGGCTGGCTGGGGACTAAAAACTTGTATAAAAATCTACACAAAGCACTTAGGCGGGCTTACAACTAGACATCAACAGTCCCTGGGACTTACGAATGGATGAGTGGAGGTTGTGTTTAACGTTCATTTTTCAACTACTGCGAAATTAATGCAATTAATACTACTTATAATTACTGCAATTAATGCAATTAATTGCAATTAATACTAATTGCAATTAATTGCAATTAATCAATGCAATTAATACTACTATTAAATACTACATAATAAAATGAAATTCAATTAATACTATGCAGGTACTTCTCAGAAAAAAAAATACAATATCAAACAGTTCGTGGTAACGAACTGTAAGTAAGGAGCGACCCGGCTCAATGGTAACCGAAACTCTAGAAAACGGTATTTTGAGACAAAAAATACATCAAAAGAATCAGATTTTAATGCTGATTTCAAATATATAAGTTTCATCAAGTTTAATCCTAGCCATCAAAAGTTAGGCGCCTGAGAAAATTTGGCTGATTTTCGAAAAAAGGGGGAAGGACCCTCTAAAAGTTGTAGCACCTTAATGAAAATCACACCATCATATCCCACGTACCAGAGAACCCTATTCTAGAGGTTTCAAGCTCCCATCTACAAAAATGGGGAATTTTGCATTTCTTGCCGGAAGAAAGATCATGGGTTCGTGTTTATTTGTTTGTTTGTTTGTTTTTCCCCCAGGGGTGATTGTATCGACCCAGTGGCCCTAGAATATCGTGGGAGGACTCGTTGGAACGGAAATTAAAAGTTATATTGCCATTTTTAGGTGACCAAAAAAATGAAGAGCAACTAGGCCCCTCTCCCATGCTAATTGATTTCCCAAAGTCACCCGATAAAAATTTTGAGATAGCCATTTTGTTCAGCATGTTCGAAAATATTATAAGTATGTCTTTTAGGATGACTTAATCCCCCGAAGTTCCCTAGGGAGGGCTGAAAGTTATGAACTTTACCAATGTTAACATACAGTATTGGTTATTTGGAAGTATACAGACGTTTTCAGGGGAGATTTTTCCTGGTAGTGGGGGGTTGGTGGGTCGGGGGTGATGTCGGAGGATCTTTCCATGAAGGAAGTTTTCATGGGGGAAGGGACATTGCTATGAAGGGGACGCCGGACTTCCCAGCATTATTTAAAAAAAGATCAGAAATTTAATATAAAAAAACAAGTATTTCAACTGCAACAGCAGCAGCATCGAAACTTTAAACGAACAGAAAATACTACATTTATGATTGGGTTCACCCCGTAGTCAATGCCTCACTCTTTAAGCCAAAGATTTGTTAGTACTTTCATAAGAGCTATTTATTCTAAATAACGGCCTTTGTGATTAAGCGGTCATTTTTCAAGAATTGGAACAAAATTCGAACTTTTGCTTAAAGAGCAAGGTATTGACAAGGGGGCGAACCCCATAATAAACGTATTAAAAATATATGAATATAGAAGTTCGTTACGTAAGTTAATTCGTAAGTAACGTATATTTATTACTAACAAAAACGTTCGTAAATAAAATTAAACAAGTTTCGAGAAAGCCATTTAACTAAATAAAAGTAAATTAATATGAAAATTTTGTTTTAATTATTCATGTACGGTGAGCCAAGATCAAAACCTGTATTTACTCAAAAACGTTCAAAAATTAAATAAAAAACAAGTTTTTTAAATGAAAGTAAGGAGCAACATTAAAACTTAAAACGAACAGAAATTATTCCGTATATGAAAGGGTCTGTCCCCTCCTCAACGCCTCGCTCTTTGCGCTAAAGTTTGACTCTGTCTCACAACTTTATTTTTTAAAACAATAAAAAACTTTAGCGTAAAGAGCGAAGCGTTGAGGAGGGGACAGCCCCTTTCATATACGGAATAATTTCTGTTCGTTTTAAGTTTTAATGTCGCTCCTTACTTTCAGTTTAAAAAACTTGTTTTTTTATTTAATTACTTTGAAATCGAAAGTATTATGTGGAAAATTTCAACTATTCTTTCTTGCAACTATATACTCACAACTAAAAAACTAATACAAAAATTTATATTATATGCTACATATGATGATTTTTAGTCTATTTGCTGCTGAAAATTCTAGGCCTATAATTGCTGCGAAATGGTCAGCAAAATTTTGTTGCTACGAAATTTCATCAAAACCATCAGTTTTGATCTAGTCCGTTTAAAAAATGGCCATTCATTTAACTATTTTGCATGATTTTTTTCATGGGTTGGAAATTTTCAACGCATGCGACTTCGCGTTTTCTCGCAAAAAAGGCTGATAAATAAATTTTCCATTAAAAGTTTCCATTTCCCTTTCAGTTTTCCATAAGAAACAGTAAATGGGAACTAAAAATAAATCTGTAAATCCCATTTTGGTTACTACATGGTTTCTAGTACTAGAAAATTCCCTCTTTTCTCCTGTCAAAGTCCTGTACAAGGAGTTTCAACCTTATCATTTGCATTTGCTTATATTTCTAAGTTGGAAAATATTGTACTATAATGTTCTGGTAACACACAATGAACAACTTAGCTAGGATGATGTTATTTGTCCCAAAATTCTCTCTGAAACAAAGAAACCCAGAAGAATATGTCCATTGATCAAAATTAAGGACTTTGCTGTGTCGTTTACTAAGCTATAATGTCGTCGAGGGGCATCACTTCTGAACACCACCCTGCAGCGCTGTTTGCAGTCACGGTTCTGGTAAAACATACTCATAAAAGGTATGGCAGGGTCTCCATTCTACAGATAAGGACAGAAAAAAGAGCTTATGACAAAATGGATACCACAAAACCGGAACAGATTCGGCCTTTTATGTCCAGCCTATCCTTATCAAGGCATTTGATGAGGATCAGTAGTATAAGCTGCTGCCATAGACACCTGAAGGGGAGGGGGCAGCAATCGCCCCTTCTGTCACAAGTCGAAAATATACCAAGAGTATAGAGTATTTAATATTTTTCAGGAAAGGTGCGTTACCTATAACAAAAATGTTTTTTTCAAACCTCTGCCATTTCCATCCCACTCCCTTCTTGAAACACAATTTCTTCAAAATTGCCCCTCCCCATCCCTCACCTAATTTTTTTTTAGCCATGCTGAATTTCGCTCCATTATTTTCCACAACTTTTCTTGAATCAGAAAAGTGTACAATATTTTAAAATCCCTGGCTAGCTGCACTAAAATCCCTGGCTGTTCAATAGATAGTGTATTTCTTTTTAGTTGTTTTTCCTGAGTCCTGAACGATCATTTAAGAGCACATACAGGAAACCAGTCCTTCTTTTTTTGGATTCTTCTTTTGTTTTGTTTATTTTTATAACTTCACTTATTAGGTTTAATTCTTTTTCTTCCTCTTTACTATGAAAGTTTTCCTTCTATTAATTAAAGCTATCCTTAACAGCTATCTAAAACTAGCGATAAAACAGGTACAGTAACTGATTAGTAATCTTTTTTGAGAATTTATCACGCTTGTTAAAGACCTCCATTACGTCCTCTAGAAGTCCAAATCTTCTTCTTTGGGGTAATGATTTCTAATTGGCGTGATAAGGGGGTTTGTCACTACTCTTCCACCCAACTTCGCAAATGAAGTTGCTCTAGGCAAGCATGCCGATCTCTACCGCATAGCATATACTATTCCCCTGAAAATAATTCAATACATTTTAATTAAATCAATGTAAGCCACGTAGTAATTCAAACCAATCCTATGGTCAATACTATAATCTCCTGTCCAAAATTCCTATTAGGACGGGGAAGCCTACTGATAGATCAATTTAATTTTCATTAAATTTTTTAGTTGGAAATCGAGAAGAACATGGAATTTGCTTAAGGTATTTATTTATATAAAATCAAGCTACCTTGACATTGATTTTCTTATTAAAGTCTAAATATAATTTTAAGAATAAAGAATCATTACTTTCAGATATTGTTTTTTGACAAGGGTGCCCTCTTAAAGATATTTTTATTCAAGAGTGCCAATTTTGAAAAGGGGGTAATTTCTCCCTTAGAAATCCCACAAGATTTTGAAACATACATTTTTATAGGCAATTTCACTGAGAAAGATAGATAAAGAAGAAATTCCCAGTCCAAGATTTTGAAAAACACTTTTTTATATCTTCATTGGAAGAATCCTTGTGTATTCTCGTGAATCGACATCCCTAGTTTTGGTACCCTAAATCTTCTGGTTTTTTCACCCCTGTACAGACCATAGACCATAATTGGAATCATATATGTATAATTGCTAGTTTAACTATTTGCTGTCTTTGAACTTTAGACTGTAATTATGCCCCAGAGAATTAAAGGTTGGCCTAGGCCTAGTAATCCAAACATGTATATGTATACTACAATTCTTTTTAATACAACGCCAGTAAGATATTATCAGTTATTTGGACAGTATTGATTCTACTAAAATCACACTCAATACAGTTAGTATTTGATTTAGCAGATAAGAATAGAAGAAACATATATGTTTTGTGGAACTAAATAAATAAAACCTTAGAATGATAGGTTTTTAAAATCTGTACATTTAAGTATAATTTGGTCATCCCGAATCGACATAAATTAGACGTGAAAACCTTTTGAAACAAATTTTTGGTAGTTTTAACAAAGAGTGTGGATAACTTCTACAAGCGGAAACTGGCGCTAGTGTCGAGAAAAACACCGACGCCATCTAGCACTTGGCATTTTTTTGTGTAATTATAAGGCAAAATTAGCAAAATCTAGTGTAATTGGCAAAATTAGTGTTGTAATAAGTATCTGACCCCAGTCCCTGAAAAAAGAACAATTATTAAGTTTGGAAACAAGAAACGGTAAACACTAAAAGGTGTTGTTGATTTTGTTTCGACGCTAGCACTAGCTTCCATTCTTATAAGTTAGCCTATCTATAGGCTACTCCTTGAGCTATAATCTAAAGCATAGATACACACTAATAAGCTGCCAAATGTAATTTACATAACTGAAAATTCAAAAGCTTTTGCCTATCTAGCGATCATGCGCATTGCTACATGTTTAAACATTTAAAATTGGTTTTCTTATCTGTCCCATTAAATACTAAAAGTCGACTTTGAATATTAAGGAATAGTTTTCCTTCATCTTTATTCTAATCAGATGTTTTAAATAATGTAATTTGGCTGCAATATTTGAAAAAGTGTAATGTTTGATGAAGTAAATATTGGCAGGAAAGTAGAGAAACAGAAAATGTTGTCTCAAGATTTTGACTCAGAAATAGTTAAGGACCAGTTACAATGTTACAATTAAAGCTTTCCATCGGCGTCCATGATGTGATAAAAACGAATTTGATATCAAAAACACAGAAAAACAGAGAATTTACTTGTGAAAATGTTATGACGCAGTTCAGTTCTTTTCACTGGCTTGAAGTTTCATTGGCAGGGCAAACTTTGGAGGGGCTGATTCGATCGAAAATTGAAAGTTCTAGTCCCCTTTTTAACAGTCAAAAGTGGTTTGAAGGCAACCATTCCCCCTAAGATTTTTGCTTGCGTCCTCCCAAAGATATCAGATAAAAGTTTTGAGATAGTCATTTTGTTCAAAATAGTTGAAAGGATCAAAAATATGCCCCCAGGGATGAAATAACCTCCCCATAGCCCCTGAGGAAAGAGCTGTAAGCTATGTCAGTCGCCCCATTGTTTACATGTAGGTTTGTTATTGAGAAAGGGGTGCATGTTTGGTCCTGGGTCTCCAAAGAGGCTATGGGTTTTAAGGTGAAACTTTCAGGGAATGTTGATGTGGATGCTGATCAAAATAAAAATACTCAATGTCCCTGCAGGCTGTAAAAAAGGTGTATCAGCAATATCTCTGGAACAGCTGGGGGTATTGAAAGTTGAAACTTTCAAGGTTACTACTCCTACTACTACTTCTACTACTACTACAACTACTACTGCTGCTGTTACTACGACTGCTGCTGCTACTACTACTAATATTGGTGCTACTGCTACTGTTCAACTAAATCAAAAAAACTTACGTGCATCTAGGTTGTCAAAGTAGGATAGACGCAATATTCAATGAACGAAATAGTTATAAATTTTCTGCAAAACAGCTCAAGCCCAATGGGGTAAAAATAGATGAACTCGCTCTGCTTCGCACCAGCAGGAGTGGATATAGATCAAAATCTTGGGGGAGGCTCAATGGGAAAAGGTTTGCAATTGGAAAAATCTTGGGGGGGCCAATATGACATAGGTGCCAATAATTGACCAAATTGACGAATTTTATCTAAAAAGAGTAAAATAAAAACAGGATAGAAGGGTGCCAGAAAATATCTTAGGGGAGGGCTTTGTTTCCAACCCCACCCCCCAGGACTACCTGGATCTGCCAGTGCGCACCAGCACAAGAGTTGGCTAAACCTTCCACCTGGAACTACTCTCTCAATGACAAGTTACGAAAAGCACTTTTTCAAGCATTTTGAAAAAGAGCCTGAAACACTGATGTGTCAGCTTTTTTTCTTTAGCACTAGCAGGGCACTGATACATCATAGAGACACTGAAGGGAGTAACTAAACTAAATTTTTTTAATTAGGGTTTTACTTCCCCCACCCCGTCAGGGTGTGCGTGAATTAATCTCTGATTTTGACGTTACACGCTGGACCATAATTTAGGGCATGGAAAGGGCATTGGCCCCCTCTTCTTTGGAAATTTTCTTGCTCTGAAAATTTTATTTTTTCATAAAATTCGATACAAATAAGACAATAATGTTCAGTTCACTTAAAAATATGAAGTCCAAGAAGCAAAAATAACGAAAGTATACTCTCTTGTGAGGAGTTCAAAATTCTTTGCTGTACTCAGCAGAAAAATTGCTCTAAATTATATTATATATCTGGAATTCTTTTAATGTGCTTCCATTTTTTAAAGTCCTTATAAAAATTTCATGACTTACTATCTTCTCCCTCAATCATTACCATCTCTGTGGCAGTATCACATTTTCTTCCGTGCTGCCGCGTGAAACCGGGAAAATAAATAAGCAGAGCTACTTAGTTGAATTTAAATATGTTCTCGTCTGTGAAAATTAAAAAATTAGCAATCCATTGATTCCCAAAGACAAATACACCCTCAAAGTAGGAGAGCACCCAGGGAAAAAGGCTTTTGAAGTCCTAAATTTCAGAAATGTGTTTATAACATATCTTGCTGAGTCGCATAAGTATCTTCAATTCTCCCATTTCACCCAATTTTCAATGCAATTCGCTTTTTTCGTCTTTTTTGAGTCACCCCCTTCCAGAAAACTCACTCCCCCTCCTGAGAGAACTTCTACATACAGTTATTGCCTCTGTGTGCTTATGTGCATCGTATGCATGTGTGCCCCTTTACCTGTGGCTTTGTCATAGTCCATGTTTGTAGAATATCAAAATCTATAGCCGAAATATGAAAATAACATTAAAAATTAAAATGAAAAGAACATATTCCGTATATGAAGGGCGCTGTCCCTTCCATACCTTGCTCCTCACGCTAAAATCTTGAACTTTATAAAAATGCCTCTCATTCAAATTCAATTGCTCTTCTGTTTAAAGAGTTGATCTTAAAGAACTGGGACAAAAATTCAAACTTTAGCATAAAGAGCGAGGGATGAGGAAGGGGCATCCCCCCTCATATACGAATAATATATGTTTGTTTTAAGTTTGGTTTTTGCTTTAAGAAGTCCTAGAACTTCCAATGCCATTCAAATGAACCCTCTCTCTATTTCCTAGGATAATTGGTTCGATGCGAATACCGGTGAAAAAAAAAACAAAATAAAAAAAAAAAAAAAACACGCATCTGTGATATCCTGGCAAAAATAAAAAATTGCACATTTTATAGATAGGAACTTCAGAACTCCTCAGTAGGGGTCTCTGATATCCTGAATCTGATGGTGTGATTTTTGTTATTTTTGTGATATTTGTGATTTTTGTGAATTTTTTGGTGGGATTCCGTCCCCTTTTTAAAAATCAGGAAAATTTTCTCAGGCTCGTAGATTTTAATTTGTAAAATGTAACTTAATTAATTTTATATATTTGAAATCAGCACAGGAAACCAATCCTTTTGATGCATTAATTGTTACAAAATTCATCTTTCTATAGTTTTCGTTACTATTGGGCTGAGTCGCTCCTTACTTACAATTTGCCACCACGAACTGTTTGAAAGAAGAAAAACTAGAAAATCAAATTCCTAGGCCATAATTATTGTAGCATAGGCCACAGAAATTTCCCAGAAGGCAAAGACTTGGAGCTGTTATGATGCTGTGAGATGGTTTGGGGTATCCACTCTATCATGACCTTTTTTCTCCGTCTCTATTCCCAGAAAGAAAACCCTGCTTGCGTGGTCTCGTAGTGGCGTCGTGGTAATGCTTTTACGAGTTTACCCAACCAAAACTGTGACTGCAAAGATTTCTGCAGGGTAATCTTGAGGAGTGGGTCTACTCGAGGAAATTTTAGCATAGTGATTGACACAGTATTGCACTGGGTTTAATCCACTATCTAAAACTCAGGTGGTAAAGGTATTTAAAAGCATCAATCCACAGAAAAATCAATGGACAAAACAGACTTGGCCTAATTTCTCATTGAACCTTCCATTTATCTCTTTTTCTTTTTGAAAATCGATGAAGATCGATATTATGTCGTAAACAATAACTCTACATCGAATACATTCCAAAATATTCAATACTGTGTCAATTAATCTGAAATCTCCTTGACTAAGGTAGGGGCTGCACTTAGCTGCACATTAATATGAAATCCCCCTGACTCAGATAGGGATTGCACTTAGCTGCACATTAATATGAAATCCCCCTGACTCAGATCCAGCAACCTCTCTTGTCACGCTCTGAGTTTCAGATTATAATCATTATTTCCAAACAAAGTTAATTTCTTTTGATGATGTTTGAACAGCTGTTTTTATTTCAGCTTTCTCACCATGCTTTACTTTCTCTTATAACCCTCACAATTGTGCAACTTCCCATCCCTAAATAATAAAAATGAGGTAAAACTAACAAAAGCTCTCAAGTTCGTTGTATAAACAATATTCAAAATGACAGCCATCGATCCTAGAATTTTTGTTAAGAGTCCTAAGGAATTTTTCCAAGCCAAGGAGTTAGTACGAGTTCAGCTCTCTGTGCTAAAACACTATAATGGAGGATTCAATGTTAAGTTAGCGATGTATAAGCTACTGTTAATCTAAATTCGTGTATAAGCACTGATTTGCCAAAATCAAATGACCTAACATTAATCACAAGGAAATAGTAAGATTTATGACAATTTATAAGACCTGGAGCATTGTTTTAGAGGGTTAAGAAACTGTTTAAGTTAGACGGAAAGGCTACTCTACACATGGTGCTTCTTTATACGGTTCCCAAACAGTGGCGTAATTTCGTACAAATCCTGGGAGGGGGGGTGGCAAAATTGGAGCTAATTTTGCCATATCAAGTGAAAACTGAAAACTGATCCATATATTACCAATTTACCATAAAGGGAAAGATATACTATAGAAAACTGACCTGTTTTTCTGGATACTTGAATTATGCAGGCTTATCTTAGTTTTTACAAGATTTTTCACAGAAACTAAATTTCAGCTAGAGGGGGAGGGGGGCAAACTGAGGTCTGGGAGGGGGCAAAATTGGGTCTGGAGGGGACAGTTACCCCCCTGCTCCATAGAAAATCAAGCCCCTGTACCCAAGTTTCAAAAATAGTATCTGTATAAATTATTATTACAAATACTATAAGTTAAAGCTTTGTTATCCTTAAGAACTGTACATCTGCGTGGATCTTGACTAACGTTTTATTGGCGTAATCGGGAATATTGATTATAAATACTGATGATACCCTACCCTCCATACACTTTATGTGAGCATGCCATGGCCTAATTTTTTCTGTAGTTCCATTCTTGGAAGTTTCATTCAATTTTCATTCAGTATTTTCTGAGCAGGGTTGTACAATGCCAGATTTTCGCCTAAATTATACACTCAACCAAAAAGGTTAAATGTGTCTCCGTGCTACAACTGAGGGGTTCCTGCAAACCTCCTTTTTGTTTCAGGAAGGCTATTAGAATTGGTTGGCTTGTACTCCGAAACTTTTTTTTTGGGGGGGGGGGTACGAAGAAGTAAAAATTGATTAAGTCATTGGAAATATAAGAAATGATATGAACTAGCCTACATATTTGTACTGATTCCACCAAAATCAAATGACTTAATGTTAACCATGTCAGGTCATGCCAAATTGATAAGATCTAATCATTAACAAATATACCAAGATTCACCTGTTTAAAAAAATATCCCAAAATACTACATAATAATTACATACACACTCAATGTTCTTTTTAGTGCATTTATTTAGTACAGTAATTATTAATGTTAATTATATATATTTTGTTGATTATATATTTCCCAAGATTTCTAACTTAGGACTAAAACCCAAAGATTCCGGAATAAATCTTAAAAAGTGGCAGTCTTGGGCTAAGGTATAGGTTCTTTTTAACCAATGGCAGAGGACGGATATGCATATGGTATTTGGGTTGGACGGTGTACAAATTCGACAAGTTTTTTTTTTTTTTGTTTGTTTACATCATTACAAAGGTTAAGGCCAAATTTGAGATCCCCAAGATTTGAACATCTATGAAGATTTTAATTTATATTTTCCTGTTATATATCAAATGACCCAATAAAACAAATGATCAATGAATTTCCCATTCCCGTTCTTATTAGGTGTGCCACTCCTTTGGATATTTCCCAATAGCTCGAAATTTTAGTTCTGAGCTAAGGACCTTGAAGAATAAAGGTATATATATAGTAAGCATTGAGCGTGGGCAAAAAATCAGCAAAAAATAAGCTAAAAACATATGACACAAAACAGCTTAAAAAGATCAAGCTTTTCTTATAGGTGTAATGGTTTTTGGTAAACAAAAATTGTTAATATTTGATTTTTATTGGAACAAAAGTGGTACTGAGTTTAACTAATGAGTTTACCTTATTTATTTTCGCAGTTTGACGTGACAACACTGACGAAATGTGGTTCTCCCTGAATAATGTCGTAATTTTTAAGTAACCACAAGAAAACTCTCTGAATACCTTAATTTTAAGGATAAATAGACCTAAGGTGGGCCCAGGGGTGCGAAACATATTTTTTGTTTTGATGTCCTCGGTAAACCACTGACTAATCTAGTCTGTCCAAATGGGAAATATGACTACCTTCTTGGCTCAATATTTCCTGTCACATATATTCCCCTAAGGGCCTGAATCAATCTTCTAGAGGTCTCTAAACACCTTCCCTACTAGTACTAATACCAATGAATCCTCCTCTATTTACTACCACTGCTTCAACTTTCCCTTGACAATCATATTCCCTTTGGTTTTCTGACAAAAAAAACTGTTTGATAATCGCTTTGAAACATTTTCTATGTCATGTTTCGGATGCAGTAGTTTAAAACTGTTTGACACAAAGTTGATATGACAAAATCCTCGCTTTTTCACCCTTTTTTTATTTTATTTTTCATTTTGTTATTTTCTTTCCTCTCTGAGTTTCATTTGTCAGTTGATATGATGTGGAATGAAACATTTGATATTAAATATTTGATAGGGAAATACTACTTCTTGAATTTGAGTGCAAATTTATTTTTAGAATACTGAGACACAGCTTTGCACAAAGGAAGTTTTAGCCACATTTTTGGCACTGGTAGTTATTATGATATGTAGACAAACCATCACAAAATCTAGTACAAAGATGAATCACGGAATGGACACGTTTGTTTTATGTCGGATGTGTTTATTTTTATTTCAAAATATTTAAAAACTTACTTTTCCAATATTGTTTGATAAAAGTTTGCGAAAATGAAATTTTAGCCAAATTATCTGCCGTTATTAACGTAACGTGACGTAGACGGTAAAATCAGGCTCAGAAAACGAAAACAATTTTTTAGCATACGCTTGATTTAGTATTTGGTAAGATCAGGTTTTTGAATAGTTACCTGTTTCCAAAATTAGAAAAGGGTTCGTGGTTATAATTTTGATTGTATGCACGGTTTAATCTTTTGTATGCACTATCTATTAATAATTGGGTAACAGTTTGAAATTTAATGTTTATCAGTTTTTTTACGCATTAATATAATTTATGGTATTAAGGTAAACCTGAAAAAAATAGGTGGCTTAGATAAAACATTGTGCAGTCACAAATGGATGGAGCTTTACAGTGTAATCCTAAAAAAAATTGTTACATTCAGGGAACATTCGTGAATACAGAAAAAAAAAATCATTTTGCGTTCAAATACTACAAGTTTCAGTATAATTACTGGCAATTCTTAATCTTGAAGGTATGATTTAAACCACTTTAATTAATTTCGAATCAATTACATTTATATGTTTGTTAATAGCTGAGTTTAAAAGGTAATCAATAATATAGTGCATTTATACATATATTGACTCTAGATATCTGAATTTTTTATGATATCCTTTGTCGTATTTTCTGAATAGAGGTCAAAATGATTCTAAGGTCAAGTATGGGTAGGGAACTTTTTATGGGCGCATCTCAGGGTGTTTTATTTCATTATTTTTTGCTGCATACATGTCAGAACTTAGTGCCGCTAAGAATACAGTTAATAAGTAGAAAATGAAGTATTACTTTCCGTTGGTCTGCGGCAGAAACTGGACCTTAATTTCATTGGTTTACATGTATGTACCTGACGCCAAATCAGCTACTATAATAATATATAATATAGTAACTAATATATAATATAATAATATATAATATAATAATAACTATATAATATAAAGTTTGGTAGAAGTGTGATGTTTGAAAATAAAGTCAAAAAAATTAGTCAATAGGACAAAATAATTCTTACCAATTAAAACATAAGTCGATAAAAATGAGATATCTTTCATCTTTTGACCTAACATTAGGAACTCTTATTGTTTAATTGACGATAGATAATAATAATAATAATAATATAGATAGATAATAATAATAATAATATTGCAAAATTGTTTGAGAGTTTCTTATAAACGATAAAGGTTACTTTATTGTTTATAGCAAAATAATCCTTTGCATTTTTTTGAATAGAAATGCCTTGCTCTTCAAAGAAAAAAAAATTGCTGGCAGTATAATGGAATAACACAATGGGGAGTGGGCATAAATTATTTTATATTTCTTTTGCTGAAGTAAATAAGGGCCATATTTGGATAATTGGTACTTGAATTGAAAATGAATTACATCTTCTTTATTCATAAATTATGATGTCGCAACATGCAAGAAAAGGAGTAATTATTTGATACGTGACGCATAATAGTACGTAAGGCATAAGAAGTACGTGACGTATAACATGGAATAAAAAACTTCATTTATTCACATGCCAAGAGAAACAGAGATTAGGCATCCTAAACAATTCTAAATTTGTTTCTGCGAAGGAATAGACATTCGAATAAAAACATAGCTTGTACTTTAGTTTTATGTCATGACCGGAAAATTGTATACTTCAAGAACTAGAACTGAAGTTAGTCTATTTTCACTAGCTCCTAAGTACACTCCCGTGTCAAAAGTTCCAAATTAGGCGCTTAGGTGAATTACCATAGATTCAAGAAACATTTCAATAATGTCAATTTTTACGGGAAAAATTTTTTTAACCACAGAGAAATAAAAGGCTTCAGTTAAAAAAAATAGTATAAGAAATAAAAAATCTTATAAATGAATCAATATATACCTATGATCTCAATAAATTGTGTCCAAGTTTCTAAATGTGTAAAATCCAGAAGAGTCCAAATGATTTTGCAAAAAGGATAAAATACCCCCTAGGAAGGGTTTCGATCTTAAGCTACTAAATTGAGCAGGTCCGAAAATACTAATTTTTCTGTGCTCCAAATTTTTCCGGGCAAAAAAAGGTCCTGAATATGTGTTTGTTGTTGTTGGCTGTTCTCGTTTTTTAAGGGTGACCGTTTAAAACTGATATTGTGAATATTGTAAGAGACAATAGAATAGCACACATTCACGAAAATAGGGGGGGAGTCAAAATATTTTTTTCAAAATTTAGGAAAGTGGAATATGCCCACTACCCCCTCCCGAATTAGACCCACTTCAGCAATGGCAATTTTTCTGATTTAAAAGTAAATATACTATTTGTTATGGCGATCGCACGCCTTAAAGTATATTTTGTCGTTCTATTGTTAACTAACAATATTAGGTGCAATTTTCTGTCATCTCACAGAAACAGAAATGTTAGCAACAAACATTATTAGCTAATAATGCCTATAAACGTATTAATTTGGTGGGGAATTTGACAAATTGTGAAATAGGAAAAAAATTCAGCTTAGGCTAGCCTATTTCTGAAGATATTTATAGGAAACCAAGTACCAACATAAGAATCTGTTAAATTTATGAGTTACTACCAGTCGTGGATTCTTTATTATTGATTCTTTATTATAATAATACATTCTTTATAATAATATAATTCATTTTAATAATAGATTTTATATATATATATATATATATATATATATATATATATATATATATATATATATATATATATATATATATATATATATATATATATATATATATATATATATATATATATATATATATATATATATATATATATATATAAAATTTTATATAATATTCCATTATAATAATAGATTCTTTATTATAATAATAGATTCTTTATTATAAGCATAGAAAGTAGTCATTCTGTTTCGCTGCATTAGCTGGTTTTTGAATATTGCGTTTCAAATACTCCAACAACTTTCTCCAATAACAATTCGATTTGGAGGTTTTTTAACACTGTTAGCCGACAGCCGACAATTTTATTGTCATCTAATGGGTTGTTAGTCAAATTGATTGTTAGTAAAGATTGTATATATATATATATATATATATATATATATATATATATATATATATATATATATATATATATATATATATATATATATATATATATATATATATATATATTTTTTTTATTATATATATATATATATATATATATATATATATATATATATATATATATATATATATATATATATATATATATATATTATTATATATATATATATCTACTGCTAACAACTCATCGCAGCACCAAGCCGCCTGAGGCCAACACAGCTACGCACGCTCCTCCTCCACCCCAATCTATTCAAAGCCTCCTTTTTACACCCGCCCACGAAGTTTCCATTTCCTTTAAATCTTTCTTTGTGACGTCCTCCCACCCCAGACGGGGACGACCTGCTTTCCGTTTAGCCCTAAATGGTTGGCCGAAAAGAACAATCTTCAGCAATCTGTCATCCTTCATCCGCACAACATGCCCTAACCACCTCAACCTTTCTTTCATTATAGACCTAGAAAGCGGTATTGAACCACATTTTTCGTATAGCCTATTGTTTGAAATACGGTCTGTCAGCGGGGCACCCAGAATAATCCTTAAGCAATTTCTCTGGAAAACATCTAGCAAATCTACATCCACTTTTCGGAGTGTCCATGCTTCAGAGCCTTATTTGACCACTGTCATCACTGTAGCTTCTAATATTCTAATCTTGGTTTGCAGACTTATCTTCCTATTCTTCCAGACTTTTTTTAACTGTGAAAAAACACCCTGAGCCTTGGCTATTCTATTTTTAACATCTTCACTGCTCCCACCATCTTTACTAATAATACTACCAAGGTAAGTGAAGTTGCCCACCTGATCAATCTTTTCATTACCCAACGTCACCTTTTCATCTTCACTTATTCCCAGCCTAAGTGACTTAGTCTTACTAACATTAATTTTCAAACCAATTCTATCACCCTTAACTCGCAAAACCTCTAAAACTTCATTCATTTTTCTCACACTTTCATATAGGATGCTTAAATCATCAGCATAATCCAAGTCCAGGAGACTTTTTCCTCCCCATTTGATTCTGTGGTCTCCCATTGCCTATCCTGTGCTCCTTAAAACAAAGTCCATCAAAATAATCCATATAAAGGGGGATAGAACACAACCCTGCTCAACTCCTGATTTAATACAAAACCAGCTGCTAACCTCATTTCCTACCTTAACCGCAGCAGTTTTATTCTCGTACATAGCACTAATCACTTTAATGTATTTGTCTGGTATACCATACAAGGATAACACCTTTACTAAAGCCCCTCTATCAACAGAATCGAACGCTTGCTCATAATCTATAAAACTGAGGACCAAAGGTGTTTGAAAACTTAGGCACTTCTCAATTATTAACCTAAGAGTGAAAATTTGGTCAACACATCCTCTACCTTTTCTAAAACCGCACTGTTCTTCTCTTAAAACTTTGTTTACGGCATCTCTCAGTCTAAAAAGTATCATATTACTAAGTAATTTGCTACCTAAAGAGGCCAGACTAATGCCTCGATAATTTCCACAGTCACTCTTATCACCTTTCTTATAAAATGGCTTAATTACGGGTCTTCCTAAAATCCTTAGGTACTTCCCCCTTTTCAAAAAACATATTCATAATCTTCACTAACTTATTTCTAACCTCAGAGCCACGATATTTAAGAAACTCATTTACTACCCTATCAGCACCTGGAGCCTTATTATTCTTTAATCCTTTTAGCACTGTTGCTAATTCCTCCTCACAAAACAAATCTTCCTTCACATCCAATGTATCACAAACTTTCTCATTTTCCTCTATATTTTTTCCTGCAACTCTATCTTGGTTAAGCAAGTTCTCAAAATGTTCGGCCCATATCGCTTTAGTTTTTTCCTTATCGCTAATTGC
Source organism: Artemia sp. Qi Xiang Cuo (assembly GCF_049724085.1). Classification (NCBI taxonomy): domain Eukaryota; kingdom Metazoa; phylum Arthropoda; class Branchiopoda; order Anostraca; family Artemiidae; genus Artemia; species Artemia sp. Qi Xiang Cuo. The sequence goes on from NC_142804.1 coordinate 8,804,554, forward strand.
CACCCCATTCTTATCTTTAACTGGGCAATGTCCGGATTGACTACTACCTCTCAATTTGTTAACGTGCCAGTACAATATTTTACTATTATGCCGTCTAGCTGCATCTTCTATATCCTCGGCAATTTTTCCATGACCTCAACTTCACACCTCCTTAGTTCATATTTTAATGTTTTCTCCACTTTATTTACATTCCTTTTGTTTTCATGTGATCTATCATTCAGATAATTCTTGTACAAGCCCCTTCTCCTCTCTATTAAACATAAAGCTTTTTAACTAATATGCTTAGGTGCAGTTCTAGCTTTCTTCCCTTAGACACCTTCAGCAACTTCACAAATTATTTTTCTAAAATTATTCCAACCATCTTCCACATTATCAAATTTTAAACTCTCAAGTTTAGCATTCAACTGTTCCTGGAAAGTGTCTCTCAAATTCTCATCCTGGAGTCTACCAACATCATAACTTTCCGGAAGGTAGTTACTCTTCCGAAATTTTAGCTATAAATTAACCCTTGACACTACTAGATGGTGATCTTTACTTTTAACATCAATAACAGCACTCCTATATACCCTAGTATCTTGTATTTATCCTGCCAGTCTTCGGTTTACTGAAAGATTGTTACCATGACTGTTAGTAAAACGCAATTGTTAGTAAAGTTGATCACTTATGACGATGGAAAATCGGTGTAGCATAGGTGTAGCCATGCCTGGCTGATGTGATATGCCTCATTGCATTGCATTAGTTTTATTTATTAATGCCTTGTGGCACCTTGAAGAATTCCCCATTTGTCCATTATAATCCTTTTCAGTTTGTGTGGCTCAACATTAAAATTGTTTGGGCGGTGTTGCCATAGCTTGTAAAACTTGGATAAGAATCCCAAATAAACGGCAGAAAACTAAGAGCCGACAATAACTATCCCTTAAATCGTGGATAAACCATTTAACTTATCCCGTTTTGTACCGGAGATGTACTCAGATTCAATGAAACTTGCATCATTAGAAAGTGTGAATTTCTTTTTTTCGATTATACGGAGCAGAATTTCATTTTTAAGCTCGACAAAGGACAGTTTCTAAGAATGTTCTAACATACCTGTTAGGAAAAAGTTACAATAAAGGTATTTTTTTAGTATCCGGGTAAAACGCGAGATGTGAAGTTTGGTTAACGTTAATAAAATAAAACAAGGTATGATAAAAATATAATGGTTTCGAAACAAATTTGGGCTAGCCTATGTATTTGCACATTAGGAGGGGGGGTGTTGTTAAAGCATAGCGTGTATTAAATACCTAACCTAGGTACCTTTTATTGCATATTCAACCCCAAAAAACCGAAGTTTAAATTTTTTTCACAGAGTGAGCAATACCTCAGTAGGCAGCGAAAACCTGTTTTTCATATAGCATCTTTGATATTCTATATGCGGTTCTTCTCGCGTGTTGCCCGGATTCTAAACAAATACCAAGATAAACTCAAAGGAAGCACCATTTGAGAGATTTGACAGCTTTAGGAGTTCTTTTTTGTGCTACCCGCTTTGATTGAAAACCTTGCAAACACAGGGGGCGTATTATTATTGCTGTAATCCAGTAAGTACATTGAATAGACAGCGCTTTGCTTAAAAATTAGGAGAAGACTACATTTTCTTTAGTATAAACATTTTAAGGCTACATTTTAAGCCTATCATCAAATTTCTGGACTGTTGATGCACTTAAGATCCTCTATCAATTGCTACCAAAATTTTAAGGAAACTTTATTTCAATCATTTGACAGCTTTGGAAGTTCTCTTTAGCGCTGGGAAAATTCAATAATGCACCCTTGGTCTTTGAGACGTTCAGCCGACGCTGAGACTCTCAAAATAATTGTTAAGGTACCGAATGGCCTTAAAGCTGTTGGTACTTAAGACAAGGGTGATAAGCAAAACTAAATACAGTAAATGTGCATGGGCAATAACTTAAGATGAGGAGCATATGCTTAACATTTTCTCATGTTTTGGATCAAACGCTTTTGGGAGTAAAGCTTTGCGATTAGGGGACAAACGCTAGCCTCTTCTTCTAGCTTCTTCTTATCATTTTTTAGAGAGGTGCCACAAGTTTTTTGGATTTATTTTGGAATTTTTCTCCTCTTTTTCTGTGCAACATTGCAGGAGAAGGACCGTGAATATTCCTGAAAATTGTTTCCCTTTTCGTTTATTTCTATTGGACCTAATCTGTTTTCGTGACTGTGAAATCCTAGGTTCTTTTTGTTGTCATGATTGGCCAATTCTGTGTGTTCTCTTTGCATTAGTGAGATAGTTCTAATCAGGAGTACCCCAACGAAAATTCTTCCGGGGGAGGCAACTACTATCTTAAGAGGAGGGCACCCATTGCACCTCTCTGGTAGCACTTATGGCTCTGTTCTCAAAGTACAGGAGGATTTTAGATTCAAAAAATCTCTCTAGGTCCCCAAATTTTGAAAATATTGTAACTTAGCTCCTCGTGAATTAGTTTACTCCAATTTTTAACGTAATATTGTTTTGTCTGGGAGAAACACTGGGAGCCTGGGATGTGATCCAGAAAAGCTGTTCCAGTCCTTTTTTTGGGTAGAGAAGGGTAAAAGCCTTTTGCTTGGTGAATGAAGCTGTCAAAAATTCAGGATATGACATTTTCTAAGAAAAAAAAACTTGAAAAAGGCCTTTTTTTGATAATTTGTCTACTTTGTAGGGAAGGTGGCTTTGCCCCAAAGGTGCTTTCTCTTGAATTCCTGGCAGGACTTCAATATTATCACCTCTTTTGTCAAAGGGTATTGCCCTTTGAAGCAGGATGAGGTGGAGTAAAATACTTTATATACCTTTTCGTGGCATACTTTATGCTGTGGATGTATTCTTTAAAATTGTATCCGTATAGCTCGACTAAAGTAAAAAATAACGAAAAGCTTTGGTAATATTGTCTTTGTTTGGGGGATTGGACACAAAAACATCACTTCAATTTTTTGAGAAGAGAGGGTTAAGAATAAAAAAAAAAATGTTCTAAGGTGGGGCAAAACTGCAGAATTAATTAGTAATTAATTACAATATTACTAATTAATTTCAGAAAATACTTTTAATACTGTTTTACTATTTATTTCCATTGTCGATGGGGGGGGGGGGTAATACCCAAAAGCCCTTGCTCAAATAGCCTCCCTGTAGGTCTTTACCATGCTAATCCTTGACCTGTTGAGCAACTAATTCCAGCTAAATTTGGAAGCTTTAGGTATGCGAATAAGATTAGCCTCGAGGTCTTATTTTTGGTCATAATACTCCTTCTTCGAATTTTTACCGGTAGCCGCAATCGAAACTAAATAATGATTCAATTTGCCTTCTGGTAGCTTATACATCTTGATAATTCTCAGTTGGAATCCACTATGGGTACATTATACAATACTACGGATGCTTTACCGCATATGTCCACCTCTCCTAGTGACAGATTCCCTAGGACGTTAAGCACAAGTGTTCTAAGGATAAAGCACAGATCTATTTTTTGGGAAAAGTTTTTAGAAAGCAGAGCATCTACGCCTAACAGGTATCTTATTCCTTATATATTTTAAAAGTATCTTTAAAATTTGCTGGGTCACTAATGAGCTTTGTCGCTTTTTTCGTCTCGGGCGTATACATTTCCAGTTATGATGAAACTCATGCGCTTTGTAGGTTATTAAATAAAATAAAAAACAAGTTTTTTAAACTGAAAGTAAGGAGCGACATTAAAACTTAAAACGAACAGAAATTATTCCGTATATGAAAGGGGCTGTCCCCTCCTCAACGCCTTGCTCTTTGCGCTAAAGTTTTTTATTGTTTTAAAAAGTAGAGTTGTGAGAAAGAGTCAAATTTTAGCGTAAAGAGCAAGGCATAGAAGAGGGGACAGCCCGTTTCATTTACGGAATAATTTCTGTTCGTTTTAAGTTTTAATGCCACTCCTTACTTTCAGTTTAAAAAACTTGTTTTGTTATATTTAATTTCTGGTCGTTTTTTAGTTAATGCAGCTTTTATTTTGGTTCACCGTCATTGAATAAGTAAACAAAATTTTGTTCCAATTCTTTAAAAATGACCCCTTAATCACTAAGGCCGTTAATTAGAATAAATAGCTCTTATGAAAGTACTAAAAAATCTTTGGCTTAAAGAGCGAGGCATTGACTAGAAGGTGAACCCAATCATATAGCTAATATTTTTTGTTCGTTTTAAGTTGCGATGTTGCTCCTTACTTTCAGTTGAAAAACTTGTTTTTTTATATTTAATTTCTGATTTCACATAATGGCTCATACAATTATCACTACACCTTTAGAGAGCGGATATCATGGGGGTGTTAAGCACATAGGACGTTAAGCACAAGTGTTCTAAGGATAAAGCACAGATCTATTTTTTGGGAAAAGTTTTTAGAAAGCAGAGCATCTACGCCTAACAGGTATCTTAATTCTTATATATTTTAAAAGTATCTTTAAAATTTGCTGGGTCACTAATGAGCTTTGTCGCTTTTTTCATCTGGGGCGTATACATTTCGAGTTATGATGAAACTCATGCGCTTTGTAGGTTATTTTTTAACCTACAAAGCGTAACCTTTCTTATTTTACTTTAACCTTTATTTTTTACAATTTTTAACCTTTCTTATTTTTAAGGTATTTTATTTGTTCTTTTAAAGAGTTTCACTAGTTAACTGTGTCTTTTTCTTTTTATCGGTATGATGACATTCCTAGTTGTTACGGAAATTTTACGGTTAAGGTTTATCATAGGGCTGAAATCATATAGGAGGTAAAGAAATATATAATCTCTATTCAATGTTCTCTCTGAATGTAATAATCAATGCTGTCGTAATTTCATCCTAGTCGCCCTCCCCATAATGACAAGATACGGATATAGGACATATACAAGATTGCTGGTTTTTTTTTTTTTTTTTTTTTTTTTTTTTTTTTTTTTTTTTTTAACGGCTCTATTTAGGAATTATGAGTCAACTGTTGATAGAAATAAGCTACAGAATTCAGCCACATAAGCCAAAATAGCAAATAATTTTTCAAAACCTAAGCCACAACTTCAGAAATCAGCAACTTCCACATACAGCCTAGGGCTATATCTGGCCCTATTATTGAGGACTTGGACTAAATTCCAACAGCAGAGATTATTTTATTTGGAAAGAGCAATGAATAGCTAGTCTAATGGTGAATTTCATTTTTGTTGTCGTATTTCTGCCATATAGTAGACCTTAACCAATTTTGAAACTTTTACGTCTTTTCTGGTCTGACTCCCCCCCCCCGAAATGTTTGTCTGACTCGTAACAAAAATGGATATAAACAAATTTTTTATGCGTTCTTTGAATTTTTTTTGTGTAATCCCCCCGGAAAAAATCTTTGAGTAAAGACCCCCTCCCCCAAAAAAATCCTGGGTACGGCCTTGTTCAGAACTAAAAATGTCAATTACCGCCCATCATTCTAAAAATGTTTATGTGTTTAAAGTGGGCTAAAGAAAGATCAAGAAAATAATAAAACAATATAGAATACTAAAAGATCCAAAATATTGTAATATCGCTACTTAAATAAATTCTGCCGCATTGCTGCACGTTTATGACGGCCTCCCCCTTTACAATGCACATTTACAATCCACCTTTACAATTTACAATGCAGCCACAACACCTAAAGTTAAAATTGCAGTTAGAGGACTTTTGTTAGCTTCAAAAGCTCCCCTGCTACGCGAATGACGCTTTCAGTAATGGAGCTATAGTCCAAATTAGGGGCTAAGAATCTATGTCCCCATCTCTATCGTTTCCCCCTGTCAGCGAGTAATGAGCAAGACATCATTATGTTCTATATGGATACGGTTTCCCAAAATGGATGTACAGCCATGGGCGTAGGGAGGGGGGGCAGCTGCCTTCCCCTAGACCTTCAAATTTACATTAGATATGGCTGAAAAAGCAGATGGCTTGGAAAAATCAGTTGATAAAACTCCATCACAATCTCGACTGCCCCCCCCCCTAGACAATATGCTGCCTACGCCCATGTGTACAGCCACAACATGGAGCTTAGAAGGTGTTTTAAACCTCATACCCCCACTCCTCCTTTACTTGTAAGATGTGAAAGATTCCTCAAAAAAGAGGTCCAAACCTTGAAAAAACATTCAAATTTTGCTTAGAATCTATCTCAATCCCTGATTATGGCCTACAATCCAAAAATGATCAAGCTCTAAGCCAAACGTGAAAAAACATTCAAACAATGAGACATTAAACTATCAAAAACCACTTTTTCGTAATTTTAATACGAGATTTTGCAGATTCATTACGTTACAAAAAAAAATGATAACTTGTTTTTGTTTATATTTGATTAATGTCTAGAATTCAAGAAATTCCTTTTTCCTCAAGTAATCCTATCCTAACATTAAGTCTCTAAAAATTTTTGTAAACTCTCTGTGCAATCTTTTCTTGGCATAATGAAAAGTCTAATTGCTTACCTTTATCTCTGGAAGGTATAACTATATCAACCAATTACTATAATTTATTCCCTGCCCCAAAAATAAGTTGAATAATACACCAAGCGACCAAGTCTACCTCTCATATTTTTTCTAGTTTCTAGCGTGAAAACCTTTATTTGCTCTAAATATGGAGGAATAAGAATTGACGCAAAGAATAATAAAAAGCTTTTCGTCATGATTTTTTTTATGAAGTCAGTTTGGAAAAGTACAGTCCAAAACTGGCTCGAGAACAACCTACATTATCACCGTCACGCTAAAGTCATATCTGACATCTTATCTCCTCCCCCCTCCCATGCAGACAAGAAACAGCATTAGCATTACGAAGTCCACCAAATACCTTAAGAATTCAACACTTGTTGACTAAAGAAAACCAAATGCACCAAAAAAATGTTGAAAAAATGCACCAAAACACATATATAAATTTGTTCTGCTACCTCGTAACAGGCTTGTATCCAGGATTTACATATTTTGTCTAGTGGGAGTGATACTGAAATAGGTATTTTAAAACGTTTTCACAATTAATTAATCCAAAGTGCGAATTTATGCTATTTCCTTTTTTCTTGGAGGGACAGGGCTCCCTCCTTCAATTCATTTACTTACTTAACTTAGAACTTAGTTCCTAGAACTTAGAACTTAGTTCCTAACTTAACTTGGAACTTAGTTCATCCTGAGCCATTGTGGCGCATGGAGTGTCAACAAAGCATCTCCAGTCGTCCAGACGCAAGGCTGCAGCAGTGACATCGTCCCACTAATGTATTAACGAGATCTCAGCGGCCTTCAGATCTCGATCAAAAGTTTGCCGGAAAGTGTTCTTTGGACGACCTCATCTTCAATCGTCCTCAATTCATTTACACCTCCTCCTATCTTGGGTCAGATTTGAATTTATGCCGATTCTAATAACGCTTTTCTACATTTTTATTCCACGCAGAGTTCGAAACATCGAGGCTCACCAATTATTTAAAATACAAACGAGGTAATTGTGTATTATACGCCACCCACTCAAGTGCTTCATTTAATTAGAACCTGTTTCTTTGACATCCAATTCTAATGAAATATCACAAAATATGATGAAAATATAATACTTTAGGAAACAAATATAGGCTACTCTTGCACATTAGGGGGGGGGTGCTGGTAAAGTATAGCAGGTCTGCATGCAATTTTTTTTTAGGTACAATTATTCTGCATGTTATTAAGTAAGAATTGTTTTCTAACTTCAAACCGTCCTAATATTTTACCCATAACCCCCCCCCCCCCTAATGTGCAAATATATAGATTACATATTTCCATATATAATCCAGATTATGTATTTCCCATCTATTCTGTCACTTCTTTTTGTCTTGTCTCACGCTAAGTTGAAAGAAACTAACGAAGAAACCAGTTTGTTCTCTAGTTTTACAAAGCGTTAACTTGTGAGTGGCGTATAATACACAAGTACCACAAACGAAAGGAAGCTAAGGTCCTCTGTATTCTGCATTGTTGGATACGATCAAAGACCGGCTGATTTTTTCAATCCCTGCCCCCGATAATTTATTACGCTCTTTTTAAGAGAAACAGAAATGTATATGCTTGGACTCATTTTAGGAATTCAATTCGGTGACAATACATGTATTAAGCCTTTTCCTTTCGTCCGGATTTGCTTTGCTTGAAATTGCTAACATCGTCTTTTCAGACGGTATGTATATCAAATTGAAAATAAAAAAAAATAATTGAAAAAATACATATAAGGTAACCTAAGTGACGTCAGATGGGGTGGGAAATAATCCTCCTAGATTTTTTGCTCCCCCCCTGGATTTTGAAAAATAATAATTCTTGGGGTATTTTCATTGTAAAATGCATTGTTACTGTTATTTTCGTGGAAAAATTGAAGAAAAAAAAATCCACCCCTAGATCTTGAATACAAAATTATTTTCCCCTCCCCTTAAATTTTCACAAAACGACGCCACTCGGCAGCCCAGACAAGACAGAGACGTCAGACAGATCTCTCTGTCTCAATAGACAAGTTTTGGCTTTTTCAGACGGTGTAAATATCAAATTGGAAATAAAAAAAATAATTAAAAAATGCATGGGAACTGGCTGCTCAAGAAGCAATCAATACATAAAAACAACCTGAGTGGCATCAAATGGAGAGAGGGAGGTGTAGGGGTGTGCTCCTCCTAGATTACTTTGACCTCCCCCATAGGATTTTGAATAATACCAATTCCTGAGTTATTTTTATTTTAAAATGTTTCGTTGTTGTTATTTTGGTTGAAAAATTGTCTAAAATAACAAATTCCCCCCTAGGTCTTGAGTATAAAATTGTGTTCCCCTATTTCCACAAAATGACGCCATTCGGTGGCTGTACCTCAATAGGCAAATTTTGTGACCCTTCCAATGAAGTGGGCAAATATCTGAATGTCAAAACACCTTGAGATTTGCAAATTTAGGAATGATTTCCGTAGGGGGATAATGGACCGCATAAGGGTCAGTCGAAGCCTTCAATGGGTAAGCTTGGAGACAACTCTTGTTGTAAAAAATTGCATAGACCTACTTGCAAAAAGTATTTCTTAAGTATTTTATTTAATTATCTAATTTTGTGTAGGCTAATTTAATCGGAAGTGGGCCAGTCTTGAAATTGTACGTTGAAGTGTCTATTCCTATATTACCTATTTTTAAGAGTTTTTTTTTATTAAGCCGATTAGAGGGGCAGATATATGATGATTGCGACATGCACCGCAACCTAGTAAAAAAATTAAGTCCAGTCCATACTTACTTACTTACTTATGTCTCCTGCCGGGCGAAGCTCGGCGTAGAGAGTGACGTCTGCCTCTTCCATCCACTTCGGTCCATGGCAAGCGTTTGCACATCGCTCAACCTGATATTTGCCATCGTCAGGAACTCGAACAGGCTGTTAGACCATCGTTTCTTCGGTCGGCCGCGAGGTCGCTTCCAACCGGCTTTGACAGGAACCAACCGGCTTTGACTGGCCAACCGGCCAGTCCAAAGTAACCGAAATTTTAAAAACACGTTTTGAAAAAAAATTCAAGTGAGGAAGAGTCTCCAGTTCAAGCTGATTCAGAAATGGTAATTATTATTTCATTTAAACTAAATGATAGAATTTAATTGAAAAACAAACCTATGGAAATTTCGAAAAATAGCCTGAAACCCCACAAAAATAGTGTCATGTGGAAACGAAAACCATATCACTGTGATCTCAATAGCCGAGAGCCCCCATCTCACGGTCCCCAATCTTGAACATCGGAAACTGTAATGTCTCCCTTTTTATTCTGCTTCTTAGGATTTAAAATAAAAGTTCAAAATAGGGATAAAATCCTTTTTAATAGACATGGTATAATAAATTCACAAAAAATACCAGATATTTCGGTCACATATACAGTGACCGTCATCAGTAGTAAAACTAAACTAAAACAATTAAAAACAAAAGTTTATATACGAAATCAAATAAAACTTGTTTAGTTTATTGTTTTAGTAAATTGTTTTAGTTTAGTTTTACTACTGATGACGGTCACTGTACATGTGACCGAAATATCTGGTATTTTTGTGAATTTTCTATACACTGTCTATCAAAAAGGATTTTATCCTTATTTTGAACTTTTATTTTATCGTCATGGAAAGGCAGTGTGGTCTCCCAAATTTTCTTAGGATTTTTTCTGTTGCCACTAATGGCAACACTGAAAAATCATAGAGAGATGCTTAAGGGTTTATTTGAAAGCTAATTTTTATATCTACTTGATTTTTTAAAATAAAAAAGGTGATATCAAAAATAAAATATAACTTTTGACAAAAACTGCATCATCGTATACATCATCTTCATCGTATGAAGAAGAAAAGAATAAATACTACGACATTTTTTAAGAGCTTTTTAATTCTTTTTTAAATCAAACTTTATAAAAATGTTCACTTAATGTAAAAGCCGCAATAATCCATTAAGTTGATTTTCCAATGAAATATTTCTAAAAGGCATATGAAAGTTAACGTTTTTTCACTTTCCCTCCTTTTGGACTTCAGTCAGTTAATCATGCCAGGTAGAGCTACAAGGGTGTTGTCTAGATCCCCCATGGAAAGAACAACACAGAAAACAAAAAAGCCGAGATATTACTCATTTGTGTTGATTATAATATATAGAGCGGTTAGACCCCCCCCCCCACCCCCCAAGATTAATCCTAAGGACCGTTCTCCTGAAAAAATGAAAAATAATTACCCTGAAATACGCTTATACCTATTTATCTTTCCCCTAAAAAAGACTTCGACATCTCCCCTTTCCTAAAGGCTAGGCATGTGGGCCTTTATGATAGTGATGAACTTTGTTGAGGATGAAGAATGTATTTCCTTACATTTTAATCAACATTGTCAACGGTCAAAAAGTCTTGCCAATTTTAGTGCCAGTGCTTGTTTTGGGGGACTTTTACCATTGAAAATAAAAAAAAGTATTGAAACGAAATCTAATCGATTAGGCCTATGAAGGGCTCATAATAATAATATTCATATTGAAAAGCAGTCAAGTAAAAGGACTAACATATTGGAACTTCTAAAGCTAGCTATTCTACCTCCTTTTTTCGTCAAATATATGGAAATTTTCAATGTTTCTTTGCCAAAGGTGCAGAGGCAAGAGAAGCAGGAAAATGTTTTCTTTTTTTTCCCTGTGGAGAACTAAGTGATATATTCAGTACGAGAGGACAATTTATATGTTCAAGATGAAAAAGGGCCTTGATAAAGCTCGGAAATATCCTACATTGTCATCAGGGAAGTGAGGGAAACGTGCTTTGAGAATTCTCTGAAATTTCTCCTCTTTATTGATTTTCAGAATAAAATGAATATTTTATTCTGAATAATTTCAGAATAATTTCAGAATAATTTTCAGAATTCCTCTTGATTTTCAGAATAAAATCAACTGGAGCTGGAGCTGGAGCTGGAGGCATGGACCTTAAACGTGTTTAGTCTTTTTAACAGTTAGCAATAAAATGTCTAACCTGCTTTTCGAAAATGCAATCTGCCCAAATATTTCCCATTTCCTTTGGTAAAAAAATATGTGGGCTTGGAATGCTCTAGGTTAAGGCTTTAAGGCATTTAAAGCTTTAAATTTTCAAAGTTTCACTCACAATTTTATGTTCGATTTTGAATTTTTTTGAAATACTTGAAAATATTTTTCTTTCGACCTTGTTGTATCATGTGCGAGATTTATTAAAATTGAAATTACCACATTATCTAATAAATATGTAGTGGGGGGTCCTAATTTCTAAAGATAGCTTGAAATTCAAATTGTCTGTAGTATTTAAATACTCGAAATGGTCGACCACCGACCCGCCGGTGGTCGACCACCGGAAGTTATACCCCCCTTCCTCTTGGTGTGGGTGCCAAGACACCAAGAGGATAACCCCCCGTCCTCTTGGTGTGGGTGCAGTTTAAATTGTTACAGTTTTCAGTTACATTGATACAAATCTATTGAACGACAACATTTTTGTTTATTTTGGTTCTACATATAAAATAGGTATCGAAAATGTAACCAACAAATCTGTTGAGCAAAAAAAAGAAGGGAGAAAACCCTCAAAATTCAATTACCCATCCATCCCTCCCCTTCGCTTTTGATCGACCAGTAAAAAAGGATAAGTTTATATATTAAGATTATATATATTAATTTATATATTAGGATTATATATATTTATATATTAAGGGATTAAAATTATATATATTCATATAGCATTGATAACGTTGTTCAAATTTTTGTTTTGTGCCAATTAGAACCAAGGCCGTATCTGGGATTTTTTTTCGGAGGGGATTTTACAAAAAAAAAGTCGGGGGGGGGGGAGTTACACAAAAAAACCTCAAAAAAGGCATAAAAATTTTTTTATATCTATTTTTTTACGTTTTATGAGTCAGACAAACATTTCGGGGGGGGGGGGTTCAAATCCCCCTCTGGGTACGGCCTTGAGTAAAAACAACCTGAAAATAATTATGATAAAAAAAAACTTACCCTAAGCAGAGAAAAAGCCAACACAGACATACATCCACGATGCGATGAAATCAAAGATTAAAAGAATATAATTTGTCAAAACAATAAAAATAATAACAAAAGTATCGAAAACACAAGAATAAGGATGGAAAATGGATAAAACGAGAGGCGTAAATAAGAATAGAAAACATATACATAAGTAATGATTCCAAAAAAATCAGTCAAACCAAAAAGGTAATCAATCGAAAAAAGGGCAGAAATCTAAAAATGGATAATATTGATAAATGCACTAAAGAGGGATATTTGAATTAAAAGGTTTAATATAGAGGGATGTTTGAGTTAAAAGGTGATACATAAGTTGTCAAACGGAAATATGAGAGAAGAGAAGATTAAGTATTAAAAGCTTAGTAACAAAAACCACAGAGGTGAATTAATGCAGAATTAATTTTTGGGTGGGGAGAGGGGTCCAACGAAATATGGGTGGCTGTCTCATTGGTATTTTTCGCCCCTCCATCCATGCAATAATTGCGGCTTTCGACCTACTGTTTGGTGAAGGGGGACGTACCCCTAAAACACCCCTTGAATCCCCTTGAAATGGTAGAAGTTAATAGGGACTATCTTCCTGTGCGAACGCAATGGGAGAATATTTTGGAACTTTAGATGAAACTAGTCGATTAGACCTGGGTTTAAATGGCTTAGAGAGTTAAGGGAAATGTTTTATCTTTGACAACTCATTAATGCAGCCTATGCGAATTATAAACAAATATCAATGAAAAAACGGGTAAAACTTTAATAAGACAGTAAAAAACTAATAAAAACTTTTAATACAAAAATAATATTAAACGGAAAAAAGTGAAAAAAAACTGCCTGAATAAAAAATATAAAGAAAAATAACAATTAAACGCTTTACAAAGAAAGAAAAACAAAAGGAAAAACTTATGTTTTAACAATTCCAATATGGTAGAGAGCCGAAGCACAAAACACTAGGGCAACAAAACAAGATGTCTGCTATATATGTAATACACGTCTGAAATCTCTTCTGATACAGAATTATTTAAACAACATCCCATATGGTAGCAAAACTCAATAAAAAATATGTAAACAAAGGTCAATCCTTCCATTAAGCTTCAAAAGTAATGACTTGAATCATTTCGAATATGAAAGGGTAAGGGATTTCGCCCTCCTTATAAACGCCTTTCTGGGAGCCTTTTGAATGGATATATTTTTATTGGAAAACTCCTGAAATTTTCAAATTGAAGAGGTTTATGTTCGAAGCCCCCCCCCCCTTTTTTTTGTTAGAACAGTGTAATGAATATGATCGTAGTTGGAAGAATGTTCTGGGGGAGGTGAGGTGGTAAAAGTATGAAAAAGTGTATTCTTAATGCTATTTTGAATGTTTTCCCGGAGAGGGGGGGTCCTCCAGATCAATTCAAGGGGAGTAAAATATTGCCTATTTTCTTTGTGTGCAGGTACGCTTATGCTAATACCGCAGAGAAATAGAGAGTTTTTTTGTAAAAAAAAAAGTTGTGACTTAAAACTTTTCTTTCTTTTTTGCTTGCTTAAAATTCAATAAAAAAAGAACCAATAAGGTTTTACGCTCTTTTACTGACTCAAAATTTGATGTAATAGCAACAGGTAAATAAAAAAACGTGTGAAAAGTGTGGGGTTATTTGGTTTCTCTTTCTGACATGCGTTCAAAGAATTGTGGGATTGGCTGAAAAAAAAGAAACAAAACAACTGATGATTGAAGTCTAAAAAAGTCCACCAATGGAATTAAAGCATACTTTTTAACATGAAATTACTGCAGAGAAATATCTCTTTTTCTCTTTGCTCGTAGAATAGCAAAGGGAATTTCTGCCTTTCTTCCATGCGTTTTGTATATAGTATTATACAGTAATGTCTTAGGGCTCACTCTCCGTCATCTGGTGTACATTTCGAACAGCCCGATGTTTCGCCACGCTTGATATATCCGTGCCTCTCCAATAATAGTATGACGTGCTTGACTAAGTTTGTACCACGCTTGGCACCCTTCTGCCACACAAGGCACATACCACCTGATATGGACGACTTTCCAAAGTGGGCAATCCTTCATGTCAAGTCTTTCGAGCTGCATCGACGTGAAAGGCAAGAATTGCCCCCAACGTGACTAACTGCCGGCATGGAGACCGTTAATGAACATAATGATGGAAATTGAGATGAATAATAATGAGGATAATAATGAAGATTATTAGGTTAAGAAGAGCACAGGCGAAAAATGAGTATCATTTATATTCTGTCTGTGGGACGAATAGAAGCAAATAACGTATTATATGACTCGTGGTTAAGGGTCGAAAATTTTTACTAAGGCCTAATATTGTCTTTCCTATTTTGATATTGATATTCATTTTTATCTTTCCACGTTTTATGAAATACATAAAAAAAATAGTAATTTGCTGCTGGAGAATATGATCTCTTCAGTAAGCAGGGTTTTATGAATTTATTTGTGGGTAGAAAAGAAGGGAATAAATTTAAAAAAAAACATCTGGAACGGTGAATTTTGTTAAGGCCGTTCGATACACTAAAGGATCGACCTATCTTATTATTTTAGTTTGTATGACCAAACTATTCAAAATTGGTTGAGCGGTTTTACCATAGCTTGAATGGCTTTGATAAAGGATCTGAATAAAACGACACATAAATAAAAGCCGACCCAGAAATTTTTTTCTGAAATTTCCAGAATCTTTTGAAAAAAAAACATTTTACTTCTTCCGTTTCGCGCCGGAGATAGAGGTATTCTGACTTAATGAAATTTACATCATTAGAAAGCTCTTTACGCTAAAGTTTGACTCTGTCTCACAACTTTATTTTTTAAGACAATAAAAAACTTTAGCGTAAAGAGCGAGGCGTTGAGGAGGGGACAGCCCCTTTCATATACGGAATAATTTCTGTTCGTTTTACGTTTTAATGTCGCTCCTTACTTTCAGTTTAAAAAACTTGTTTTTTTTTATTTAATCATGAAAAGAAGCCAACCGGGGTTAGTTCAGTCTTTGATACCTACTGCAATAACCCAGAAGAAATTAATACACGCGACATAGCTTTACAAGAGATATTTTTTACAGTTCAATCCGAAAATACAATACAAGAGGTACCTTTTACAAGAGATTAATATTAGGAGAAAAAAATTTTTGGGCTTTATGATAATGACCAATCCTTTAAACTAGGATGAGGAGTGTAAACTGGGATGTCTGGAAACATGTAACGTTTTGCTAGCTAAAATGGGGTTATATTTATTTAATAAATGTATTTTTGAAGCTTTCAAACTACGAATTCTTTCTAGACTAGCGCCCGATTGCGAGCGTTTTTTTCACTGACTTGTGAAGTTTGAGAGTTCGACTCCAGCTGAACATTAGAGGTGTGAGCTCATCCAAGCTTACTTAAAGTGTTGCTTAATGGCGAAGCCCAACCAATTTTCTAATTAGAACGTCAATGATAACATTTGCTAAAAAAAAAATTCTAACCGCATAAGAATGCTCAGAAAAGGGCTGTAAAATACCGTTTTCAGAATCTAAACTAGAAATGTAAACGTCTTCAAAATGTAAACTACTGCACCTATCATAAAAGTTTCTAAAATTTCAAAACTTGGATTAATGAACAGCGGCGTCAATTGGAGGGGAGAATGAGTACACCCTAGATTTCCCCTCCCCCTAGATTTCGAAAAATAGTATTTCTGGGTATTTTCTTTGAAAATACCTTTATTTGATATTTTCATTGAAGAAAATGGCAACCCCCCCTCCTGCGTGTTTTCGTGAATTGACGTCACTAGTAATGACCTTGTTAATAAAGCAATTAACTATTGCTAGTTATGATAAATCTTACGTTGTTGACAACCTTCAATAACCTTGAATAATTTTTTGATTGTTTAAAAAAATAGATTTGTGAGAAAGTCAAACTTTAGCGTAAAGACCGAGGCGTTGAGGATGGGACAGCCCCTTTCATATATGGAATAATTTCTGTTCGTTTTAAGTTTTAACGTCACTCCTTACTTTCAGTTAAAAAAAACTTTTATTTATTTAATTTTTTAACGTTTTAGAATTAATGCAGGTTTTGATTGTGGCTCACCGTACATGAATAATTTAAACCAAATTTTCATATTAATTTCTCTTTTATTTGGTTAAATGGCATTCTCGAAACTTGTTTAATTTTATTTACGAACGTTTTTATTGGTAATAAACATACGTAACTTACGAATTAACTTACGTAACGAACTTCTATATTCATATATTTCTAATACGTATATTAGAGGGTTCACCCCCTAGTCAACACCTCGCTCTTTACGCTAAAGGTCCAATTTTGTTCCAATTCTTTAAAAAAGACTCCTTAATCACAAAGACCATTAATTAGAATAAATAGCTCTTGTGAAAGTACTAAAAAATCTTTGGATTAAAGAGCGAGGTATTGACTAGGGGGTGAAACCAATCATATACGGAATATTTTCTGTTCGTTTTAATTTTTGATATTGCCCCCTACTTTCAGTTGAAAAACTTGTATTTTTTTATTTAATTTCTGATCTTTTTTTAAATAATGCTGGGAAATCCGGCGCCCCCTTCGTAGCAATGTCCCTTCCCCCATGAAAACTTCCTCCATGGAAAGATCCTCCCACATAAACCCCGACCCCCCCCCCACTTCCAGAAAAATCCCCCCTGAAAACGTCTGTAGACTTCCCAGTAACCAATACCATATGTTAACATTGGTAAAGTTCATATCTTTCAGCCCTCCCCCCGGGGACTTCGGGGGATTAAATCATCCTAAAAGACATAGTTATCATATTTTCGACCATGCTGGGCAAAATGGCTATCTCAAAATTTTGATAGGGTGACTTTGGGAAAAAATGAGCCTGGGAGGGGGTCTAGTTGCCCTCCATTTTTTGGTCACTTAAAAGGGGCACTAGAACTTTTTAATTTCCGTTCCCATGAGCCCTCCCACGATATTCTAGGACCATTGGGTCGATACGATAGAATAAACCCCTGGACATTTTTGTAGATAGGAGCTTGAAACCTCTGTAGTATGGTTCGCTGATACGCTGAATCTGATGGTGTGATTTTCATTAATGTTCTATAATTTTTAGGGGGTCTTTCCCCCTTTTTTCGAAAATCAGCCATACTTTCTCAGGCGCGTAACTTTTGATGGGTTGGACTAAACTTGATGAAACTTATATATTTAAAATCAGCATTAAAATTTAATTCGTTTGATGTATCTATTGCTATCAAAATCCCGTTTTCTAGAGTTTCGGTTTCCATTGAGCTGGGTCGCTCCTTACTTACATTACGTTACCACGAACTGTTTGACAAACAAAGTACAACAACCATAGACTTTCAAGCGAAGGTAGAAAGAGAGCCGGAATTAGAAGAACGTAGAAAGCGAAGGTAGAAAGAGAGCCGGAATTAGAAGAACGTAGAAAGCGAAGGTAGAAAGAGAGCCGGAATTCGATACGTCTCCTTCATGACAAACAAAAAAAGGAATACACACTTTTCAAAAAGAGAGAAAAAAAACCGGAGCTAATTTACTGGAAAAAAACTGGAAAATTGGAGAAAATAATTTACAGTGTATTGTAATAGTCCGCTACAATATGCTGAAAGAACAATTTTCTTAGAATTCTTTTATATCCGAATAACAACGGAGATTCACTTACTATTTCAAATAACTCGTGTTTATTCAAGATGAAATGAAGAATAAACTTCTTCCTAGCTCTTCATGGGTGATGATGTTGATTTTCAATTAAAAGTTTTATTTCATTCGAAAGCGGTCATCATTTTCGCTTTTAAAAAGTCACTTTACTAACTTACGACAAAAATTAATTAAGTCTTATTAGAATTAGGCTTATTTACCTTTGAACTTCCCTCTTTAACAGAAAAGATATATTGCAAAAGATTAGAGCTCATGGAAATAGGGAAATTGATGAAGCCATTAACAAAGGTGTATGTTCAGTTAGAGTTCGGGGTTCATACCTCACGCAGTATTGATCCAAACAAATGTCTATTTTAATCACCTAAATTTATTCCTTTTTAAATTTTGATTTAATTAGAGCATTATATGTAATGTACATATAATGATGAATAGTTATTTTAAGGGTTGTACATTTCCAAGCTTACTCAAAAAGCCAGGACTATGGCTTTCTTTGAAGGTCGTGATCGTGATGATTGTTGTAACTGAAGGCTAATTTCTCTTTTGCCAAAATTATCTAGAATTTTTGAGAAGAAAATTATAATAGAAATAAATGATTTTTGGAGAATTAGAATTACTTTTACAGGAACCAATTTGGTTCTAGAAAAATATGTTTGTCATCAGTCCACCCGTACCTTTTATATTACTATTACATTTGGTCAGGTACTTTTACTGTTCATCTTAGGCCAGGGGTGTCCTACGTGCTGTCTTAGGATACTGTCAATAAGTGCCAGGAGCGAATCTACAGCATTTGCATTTGGGGGGGGGGGCAAGAGGGGTCAGGATCCGGATATTCAAGTAGCATGGTCTATAGAGTAGATTTTTCTCCACATTATTGGGGGGGGGCAATTGCCCCCACCCTTGACCCTCCCAAACGACGCCCCTGATAAGTACTGTCATTTTACCTTTCATGTACTTTTACTGTTTATCTTAGGACAGTGGTGTATTACGTGCTGTCTTAGAATACTGTCCATAAGTACTGTCATTTTACCTTTCATGTACTTTTACTGTTTATCTTAGGACAGTGGTGTCCTACTTGCTGTTTTAGGATACTGTCCATAAGTACTGTCATTTTACCTTTCATGTACTTTTACTGTTTATCTTAGGACAGTGGTCCTACGTGCTGTCTTAGGATACTGTCAATAAGTACTGTCCTTTTACTTTTCATGTACTTTTACTGTTCATCTTAGGACAGTGGTGTCCTACTTGCTGTCTTAGGATACTGTCAATAAGTGCTGTCCTTTTACTTGTCATGTACTTTTACTGTTCATCTTAGGACAGTGGTGTCCTACGTGCTGTCTTAGGATACTGTCAATAAGTACTGTCCTTTTACTTTTCCTGTACTTTTACTGTTTATCTTAGGACAATGGTGTCCTACTTGCTGTTTTAGGATACTGTCAATAAGTGCTGTCCTTTTGGACAGTGTTCATCTTAGGACAGTGGTGTCCTACGTGCTGTCTTAGGATACTGACAATAAGTTCTGTCCTTTTACTTTTCATGTACTTTTGCTGTTCATCTTAGGACAATGGTGTCATACTTGCTGTCTTAGGATACTGTCAGTAAGTGCTCTACGTTCTGCAATTCCTGATTTAAGCAGTTTCAATTTCTTGGTTGTTGTCAGGTTCACTTATGAGAAGCCCCAGTTAATGCCACTGGCTGGCCTTTTTTTCTTTTATGACTCAGTTTGAACATGATATTTTACATGGTTTAATGCTCAGTTGTTGCACTAACATCCTTATAACCGTAGTACAGTGTCATAGCTACAGTGTCATAAATAAGAGTCAATTTAGAAGACCATGGTTGGTGTCTACGCGTTCTGGCGTTTTTATACGCCAGAATGTTCTACGCGTTTTTATACGTAATGTTCTCCCCACTGCTTGGAGAATGATCCACGTAAATATGTTACGTGGTTGACAGCAAGGACGTCATGGGGGAGAGAAGACGCCCCAATCTTTTCAGCCAACTGGTAAAAAAATTTGAGTCGGTAAAATAGTGGCTCGAAGTGCCATTATTTTACTGGCTCATTTTTATTTTTTCTTATCATGTAACAAGGGTTGATGGAAATAAATAACGTAAAATTAATGAAAAACGACCCATCTCAGTTGAAACAAAATGAAGTAATTTAATAGCATTATCACCCAAATCAATCAGTAAAATGACCAGCAAATCGGTACAATCTATTCTCCTTTCCCCCAAATAAATAAATATATATATATATATATATATATATATATATATATATATATATATATATATATATATATATATATATATATATATATATATATATATATATATATATATATATAAATTGGTTAGTGATGCGTTTGTTTGAGAGTAAAATCGTTCGTGGGCTGTTAAGGAACTACTGCCTGTTATGCTAAAATTTATGATCCCCATTATTTGCCTTTAATAATTTGTTTTGGTTATCTCTCTAGCAATTTAGGGATATATTTAGTGTTTTGTTTTATGAACCCGTCCAACATCTTTAACTGCCGTTGCGTTGTTTTATATTAGAAATATTGTTACATATTCGGAGTGTCCTATACAAGCCCAAGTATTGGGCTTGTGTAGATTCTTTTGCCAAGTACCTCTTTCCTTTTATAAATAAAGCCCCTTACCTAAAAGACAGTACCACCTGTCTCTTTATCAGTTATCAATTTCTATATATGTAAATTATGTAACTAAAATTGGGTTTATTCACTCCTCGTCCTCCAAATGCTAACCCGGATTATGATGTGTATCCTCTTTGAATCTTTATATCACATTAAAACACTTGCTATGAAAACCTATGATGTAGTTCTAAGATCTATGAGTTTTAATTTTTTTTTTCTAAATTTTAATTTGAGGTATTTGCGTCATAAAGAGACTTCAAAGAAAACTATACAAAACATATTTGAAGCGGAAACACTTAACGTCTAAAGAGCAAAAGAATGCAAAATAAACGCCAAGAAATTAAACTTTACGAGTTGCGAGTTATTAAGTTTAAAGCTTTAAGTTTCATAGCTTTTTTAATTCAAATGTGAATCTTATATCCTTCTCATTTAAGAAAGTTCATATTTTTCTGCAATTTGAATTTAACAAGCTCAGTGTCAAATACCCTCCTAAGCATGAAACACTTATTTTCAGGAAACTCAAACTGCCAGTTAGCCTTCTTGTACTTGAAGCACGTACAAGGATTAGCTCTTCTTCGTCTTGGTATCAATTCGAGGGGGCATGTGTTCACCTAATTTTTTTTTCTGCCCTAGTAGATTTAAAAACATTTCATTGATAAAATTAAAAAAAGAAAAATTGTGCTCCTCCTAGATTTTCAAAATACAATTTTCCCCCCTAAAGTTTTGTGAGTTTCCTAAATTTCCATGCGCCACTGCGTTATGGTGCCATAACAGGATCCTTCGTCTTGTGTGAGTGGCTCGATAAATTAAAGCCAGAACTGCAAAACTCCTTCCACAACTTCAAATCCACCAAGCTGGTTCTGCATCGGCTTAAAAGAACTCATCGTGTGTTCTTTCCCCCTCTCACTCCTTGGCCCTTCCTCAACCCGGCTAGGGGAACGCATTTAGTGGCTTTGTAGACAAGCGTATTTTAAGGCCGGCTCAAGGCGTGGCTGAACCGTTAAAGCCGTATTTTGTTACACTTCTTCCACATGCCCGTGTTTCTCGCTGAGTTGTTAAATTGGATGGACATTTCATGAAGGCATTTGACCTAAAATTTTTTTTTTTTCATTTGTGTCATTCCTATAAAAATCAAACTTTGAATTACTTATTTGGTTGGCTACCCCGTTTCAAATTTCCAATTTTTTGGCAAAATTGTTTCATTGTGAGGTTTTTCTTTTCATGTAGCGAGTTTTTTAGAGGGGGGGGGGCGAGAATTGTTCAAAGTTCAATAAGGAAAATGTCAAGAAACAACTGGTCAAACGTCAAAGATTTGAGAACGTCAAGCCCTGTTCAAAAGTCAAAAAGAGAAATGTCAAAAAACTACATTTTGGTCTTGATAATGCGTAGAAAATGACAAAATGACAAATAGAAAAGTAATAATAAAATGACATGTCTGTGTTCACTGACAAGAAATCCTAAAGAAAAGCTTCAAATGTTTTGAACTATTTGCAGGTGATTTAGCTCTTCTATTCAGACATAAATTCTATTTACTCTCTCGAATTGTTCAAGATTCAACAAATAATCTATAAAAAAGAAAATAGGTACACGGAAGTCTTGTATGTTTGGCTTTGCAATTTTTCGTTATAAAACTCATTGAAAATATTCCCTTTATCTGAATACGTCTTGACATAGGAACTGTACTTAAAAGAGAAATGAATAAAATCTATTGGTGCTATATCTATAGGCTACTGTTTTTATTTTTTAAATGGATTTTCGCGGAAGCGTTAATGCTAAGAGATAGTCGACGCAAAGGATTCAACAAAGGAGAATAAAGATTTACAAAGGAGGAATAGAGAATTCACACAATCTGATTGGTTAGCGGAAAAAACATAAATCATAGGTCCAGTTATTTGAGTATTTATTGTCATAAATATTAGTTCTTCTTGATTCGGCTATTTGTTTACATAGTTATCATTAGAGAAACAAAGAAAGTAGAGAACCTTTAACTTTGCGATTGTAAGGCTCTAGGTTACGTTCAATGCTGAGGTTGTTGCGTTTGTGTTACGGTTTTTCTTTCACACCGTGGCACTATTTTTCCTCAACTAAGTTCATCATAAGTATTGCTATAATCATCATCCGCAGAAAGTTTCTAATCGAAAAGATGAATACAAATGAATGAAAATGCTCCCACAAACTCAATTGTGTCATAAAATATGTCTATTTTGGCTCGTTAACGCAAGAAAAAACGCTGCAGAATTCACCATGAAGGGAAAAACAGAACGCAAAAATCCAATGTGAAGTTATGTAGAGCAAAGTGAAAAATTTAATTTTCTCTGTAAACAATTTTGGTGACTGTCGTCGGTCAAATTAGACGTTCTCACCTTCTACTACCAAGTCAAAACAAATTAGTTTTGTGTTTTTCGTTTAACGACTTTCCGTGTGGGTTGCTCAACCAACAAACCAAATATTTAACGCAACCGGATTGCAAAGCAACCTGAATGCAAAGGTAGCGATCATTAAGTATAGAAAGAGGATTGAATGGAAAATCAAGTGACATCTCTTTTAGCTAGCGAATTAATCATCACTCCGAAAAATTTATCCAATTTTTATCTCCCTCATTTCTAGCACATTAAACCGTGTTTTAATTCCAAAATAGTTGACAAATGATTTAGAAACTACTTCAGACTGGATATACTGTTGCCAGTAGAGTACAGAGAATCTGGCACGGGTATTTCTGAGTCTCAAGACAAGAACAGAGAACATAGCTAATTGTTACATAAGTGGTTGTTATTTTCCTACTTGTAGGCCTACTTGAGAAGAGGTACATACTGTTCTGCCTAACTTGGGGCCGATGACTATGGACATTTCAGTTGTCGGGTCGTGAGTTGGACAGATAGCAAGTCCGTCACACAACTTAGTGTCAGCAGGAATCAGGGCCGGATCGACTAGGTGCGGGGCCCGATTGGAGTTTATTTTGCGGCGCGCCCTCTATATATTTAATTTTTAAGTAAAATTTTTAATTATATATATATATATATATATATATATATATATATATATATATATATATATATATATATATATATATATATATATATATATATATATATATATATATATATATATATATATATATATATATATATATATATATATCGCATTTTCATGTGACGTTTAGCATAGCTCTTTGCGTCTTGCAATATTTCTTCCAAAAGATCTCTTGGGTTACGACTGATCTAATAATTTAAAAGATGTGAAAGACGTTCTTTAACATCTCCATTGGGGTCTTTAAAGTACATTAGGCCAGACGAATATGGTTCAAAATCACCTTCAAGGGTATATGATTTTTGTACAGCTAAATTGATTTTTTGATAAATCTGCTCAGATATTTTGAAGCTGTAAACATTACGACTATTTTTGATTCAATCATCGCTTACGTTGAATGAAGCTAAAGCAAAACATGAGTTCAAGTTTCGTATTTGTTTGCGGAAGTCTTTAGAGAGCAAGTGATGTCCTATAACAGGCCAAACAATTTCATTTGGAAATTGTTGATGCAGGAACGCAATTCAACTGAGCAGGCAGCAGCCCCCAAGTAAATCATCTTTGTTGGCTACTTTTCCTGCGGGATAATGGAGGACTCCACTGTTAATACATACAGAGTTGAAGGGTCCCAATGACTTGTAAATAACACTTGCTTACTTTGCGGCATCTTTGTAGGTATTTACTGGGTTTTACGCCACAGTTTGTTGGCATCGAAGATTGAGATGGTGTTATTCTTCTAACATAATATTGTTTTCCTCTGCACGTTCATATTTGACTCGTTCTGATTATTGCTTTCTTCTAACGTTACAGTTCTTTGTTCTTCATTTTTATTTTTGACACTTTCCGATACTCGCTTTAGAGTATCAGAAAGTATGAGAGTATGGAGTTACAAGAGCATGTCTTGTAACCGCATATTTTTTTTGGTTCTTCACTTTCTTTTTTGAGTCGTTATGATTCTGGCTGCCTCTTATCTTTTAACTACACATTTCTATGCTATTCAGTTTCGTTTTTGACTTGTTCTAAGCGTCAGTTTCACTAATATTCTAACTATGTATTTCTTTGATCTTTATTTTCGTTTATCATTGCTTCAGACATTTTTTTGGTGCCTTTTGCCTCAGCTGCTTGGATTGGTCTGGTCCCTTTTGGCGGTCTTGGTCGTTCAGTATCACCCGTATATTTACATTTCTCAGGTCGTTCTCTTGATCTTGTCTTATTTGATGGTCCATTTTGTTCCGTTTAGCTTACGTTTATGTCCTCTTTTGTTCTTTTTTTTACTCATTTTGCGCTTACGTTAGTTTACTTTTGTGTCTTCTATATTATGAAACTGCTTAAAATACCTTTTGAAATTTACATCACCAAATATGGGCGCATGAATATACACATTTCTAAGTTTTTGCTCCGCAAATGCTTCTAAAACGGTTTTAAAATTTATTTTCCTTGTATTTTACTTCCAATCAATATAATTTCTAAACTATTTATTATATCCTGATTTAATGTTGATATCAGATAGTTTTCTTATTGGTTTTAGCCTGGAAAATGATCTCTCTCCAGAAGCAGCGCTTACTGGGATTGTTAAAAACATTTCAAATTTTTAAAAATCAATTGTTCATTTTAATGGCAGTGCGGGGCCCTTTCAAACAAGGGGTCCGATTGGGCCCAATTGTTCTGTCGCCCTTTTTCCGACCCTGGTTCGAATTGAACCCCAGGCCTCGAATTACCAACAAGAGATCGACCCACTGTGATTCCATAAGGATGCTTGATTTTTAGGAATTCCAGAAATCCTACAAAAGTATAAACATTACCAAAGAGTCGTATTTCAAAGAAAGAAATTTTGTGTTTGATTTGAAGTCATGCAAGCGTCGCCAAGCTCAGCAGATTTTTTATCGAACTTTATATGAGAAAAAGTATGAGGGGCCGCTATTATATGAGGAGCCGCTCAGGAGACAAATAAACCTATCTGTTTTACGTGTTGTTGCATTTACCTATTGTTGATATCTGAAATTTGTCGGTTTTTTTTAACAAATTTTTTTTTAAATGTCGTTTCAATGAATATTCCCTAAAAAAATTGCGTTTTATTCTTTTTTTTTTGGGGGGGGGGGACAAAGAATACAATACCGTTTTTTTTTAAGTTTTAAATTTCAAGCCAGTATAAACAGCAAATACTTTTGAGTCACTTTTTAAGCATAAATTATTTTTTCCTCTGCGATTTTTCTATTAAAATATGATAAATGTGACATGATAACCATGACGTTTTACTCTACTTATTTTAAGATAACCGCCATAATCCCATTCAAAATGAACGAACTTGCATGCTTCATTTTCTAGAAAATCATTAGTTTGTTTTAGACGAACGAATGTCAGGAACGGAATTCCGATGTATGATAAACTGCGGAAGAACCAGTATGGAGCCAATATAAGAGAAAAAAATGGCTATTTTGGCCTGATCGCCGCAAGTATCCAAATTTAATGAATTAGAAATCGGAAAGAATTAATAAAGTATTTGAAGAGAGGTGAACATAAATGTCTTCAGGGTTGCCACCCTGACCTGGAAGAATTTACTAAATTGGAGAGGAAAAATTTACTAGATTGCATCTGTTTTTACTAAATGCTCAAAAAAGTTTTTGCGCGTGCGGCTACGCTGCACGCGCACCGTCAAGCATCGATTTTTATTATAGGAGGATAATCAATACGATTTTCACAATCTTTTTGCCTTTTCTCTTCTTTTTTTCTCTTTTCCTTTTCTCTTTTTTTCTCTTTTCGAATCTCCAGCAATTTTATTGGGGGGGGGGGGGGGGCCAAGAGGGGTCCATATCTGGATAGTCAAAGCGTATGGGATGTATATTTGTTTTTCTCCACATTATTGGGGGGGCAACCGCCCCCCTTGCCACCCCCAAACGACGCCCCTGTATATATATACACACACACACACATATATATATATATATATATAT
The DNA here is from genome assembly GCF_049724085.1 of Artemia sp. Qi Xiang Cuo. Lineage (NCBI taxonomy): Eukaryota > Metazoa > Arthropoda > Branchiopoda > Anostraca > Artemiidae > Artemia > Artemia sp. Qi Xiang Cuo. Next base: position 8,831,242 of record NC_142804.1, read on the forward strand.
ATATATATATATATATATATATATATATATATATATATATATATATATATATATATATATATATATATATATATATATATATATATATATATATATATATATATATATATATATATATATATATATATATATATATATATATATATATATATATATATATATATATATATATATATATATATATATATATATATATATATATATATATATATATATAAGACAATAATCTTTCATAATTAGTAAATATGTACAACTACGCAGAGTTAAGAACAAATACGACTGAAACAGCTAAATTGTGAAGCAAAAACTTGTCGTTCTTATAACACATCACGATGTGAATCACTTCCACAGGTTTTTTGAATCACTGGGAGCCAGAGAGTTTACTTGTAAAAAATATTGTAAAGCAAAAACTTGTCCTCCTTATAAATGTCACAATAGGATAAATGCATATTAATGTCATAATGGGTTAAAATGTCGTAAAAAAAAATCAATCAGGTGCTTTTTGCTTGCTCAAATGTTGATTCAGGAAAAACAGGTATATACTACAATGGGAAGAGGGGTGATTATTTGGCTATCATTTCTGCCCTACCGTGGTTGTAGCAATGCCATATAGTAAAGAGTATGATTAAGAAATATTTTGTTTGACTGAAAAAAAATATGTTATGAAAAAAAATATGCTGTTACAAAAATAAACCAACCGAATTAAACTTCACTTTTTACAAGGAAGCGTAGAATGATTAAATGTAAGTATGGTATGATTAAAATACCAAGAGAGTCTTTTTTTAATGAAAATACCTCCCCCCCCTCCCCCAAAAAAAAGTATTTTTCAAAATAGGGGGCAAATGTTGCAAACAAAGATATCTCTTCTTCTCTTTGGTTTATACGACTCTTGCTTAATCCCAATTTAACCATGTATTGCTTTTGGAAAATGCCATGCCCAAAAAATGCCATGCACAAAAAATGCCATGCCCAAAAAGTGTCATGCACAAAATGCCATTGTGTCTGTACAAGAAAAACAAATCTGGGAGTCAGGAAATTGAAGGAAAAATAAAAGTCCAATGCCAAAGAAAGGAATAAAAAAAGTAATGAAAACTATTCACAATATATAACAAAATTAGAATAGGAAAATACAGAAATCTTTTAGTAAAATATGTACAATTTAGGGCAAAATGCAGCAATTAACATTGGCTTAAGCAAAAGCCAATTTGGCTTAAGCCAATTATGTCCAATTTTCGAACTTGTTTATAAATAGAGGCTGGTAAGGTTTGATCTTCACTAAAATTACCAACTTAAGGCTGAAAATCACTTTGATTGTCCGGAGAGGGAAATATCACTCCTACCTCATGTTTAGTAGGTTCCTTGATTAATTTTCAACTTAAACTAATCCAAGTATTGAGTTGGGCGATAGTTCTTTGTATTTCTGCATGCAGCAAAATTGGATAAAAGAAATCTTTCAGAGACTGATTTGATTATCCCCCCTCCTCCTCAAAAATTGAAATATAGTGACCTAAACATTAATCGTTTTTTTCTACATTTCTTTCAGGTAAATCATCCATCCTGTAAGGGTTAAGCCCAAGGCCGTATCCAGGGATGTACCAGGTTCAAGCCTTTCCCCCTCCATCCGTAATTTTTGTCCGCCTCATAAGACGTAACAAAATGCATATAAACAAATATTTTATGCGTTTATTCATGTTTCTTTGTACCACCCCCCTCCCTGAACAAAAATACTGGATACGCCTTTGGTTAAACCAATGTGTACCTATAGTACTTGGCCAATTTAATAGTTTTTCTTCCAAATTCAGTTTTTGTGTTGACGTAAAATTCTATCTCTTCAAATTTCAGAGGAATTCTTAGGGGCTACCAAAAACTAATTTGGAGTAGGGCTTATATTTCAAGTTGTAACATGTTTTTAGCAACTTGTAGAAACTAAAGTAAAACATTTTTTTCCAGATATGGAGAAGATCTGATTGTAACTCCATTCGCACAGATTTTAGCAACTTTAAGAAATATACGCAACAACTATATAAGTCTGACAAATGTTACACCTACAAGGTATGTATATCACTTTTTACCAAATAAATATCAAGATCTGTGAATGAGGAATTTTGTAGCGTTATTCCCATAGCAAAAGAGAATGTTTAAAGCGGCCTTTACATTACAAATATAATTTTCTCTGCTAAGTTGTTAAGTTACATTAAGTTAACTTTAACATCTCACATTTAAACAGGTCCTTTCACATTAGGCTTGCATAAAAATCAATAAATTCATCATATTCATTGTCTATGATCATCGCAATCATCATAACAAGCCATTCAAAAATTATATACCTATAGGAGATTCGAGCCCCGATCAAGCATGATCAGCTTTCCAGAATAAGTTTATCAATTATTTCCAAAATATATTAATTACACATCCTAAAATTCCATTTTCTTAGTGCTATGTTGAACGTTTCCGTAACCTAACATAAATTTACATAACGTGGAATTCTAAGTGGATCTCAAATCTTCTTAGACTTAAGTAGAGCTCAAATCAATTTTGTTATAGACAATATTTGCTGCTTAAAATTAAATTACGTGACATAAAATCGTAAGTTATGCTAGTGTGAAAGGTTCTGTGACAAAGTGAACCAAAATGCTCGAGCCATATTATAGTCATATATGTCGACAAAAAAGTTACACAAAACTATAGCGTCAACAATGTATTCCATGTGCAATTTGATGAGTTGAGATATGTTCAGCTTTCATACGGAGTATTTATAATTGACCAATCCGTGAAGTTTTAAGATATTTTTCCTTAATTAGAAAATAGTGGAAGCTTGTAACTGCAGTCACAAAGACGTAGCATTAGTAGACAATATTAAAAAAAAAATAATTGTTGATAATAGCTTTTGAAACCAATTTAATTTCTTGCTTTTGCAATACAAGTGTAGTCCTGGAATTGCCAATAGGCTCACTAGGCCCGGGCCTAGGGGCGCACATTGCCAGGGGGCGCAATAAATTATCACTGAGTTATTTATTTCTTAACAAAAACTGGACTGATGTGATTTATCGTCAAAGTGCCAGGTGCACTCTTCAGCCGCGCTACCTATTAACAGAAAAGTGATTTTAAAACAACATCGGAATTCCGTGGCAACTTATAAACTGACAGATGTCTCCCAAGAATGGCAGCTGAGAGTTCGGTACAACCTCTTTTTTTCATTAATTTTGGCTCATCAGTTGCGTTCTTTTCATTGCTTCCACTATCCCTAAGTTTTGGGAATTTCCGCTGAAAATCTTACAAAAACAGAGTAACAAAAACTTAAATCCGAGCAAAAAAGCTTAAATCCGGCCCTGTGCAAGTGTGATGGTAAAATCAGCGAAGGACCCTGTTAGTAATAATGGAATTCTTTGTCCAAATAAATGAACATAGTGTGTCTAGGGCGTAACTAAAAACCGTACAACCTCCATAATAGATTTTGTGCGAAAACACCTACGAGATAGATGACTGTTTCACATTACTAATTCACCATATTCAAGGTCAATACTACTATGTGGGATATTTATTATTATTCCAGTTTTTTACTGATTTTCATCACTGGTTATGAGTAGTATGTTAACTTATACTTTGCTTGCGTGTATACGAATTACCATGTTATTCTATAGAAGCTCTACAGAGACGACACAGGTTTTTTTCTGTTTTTGTTGTCAATTGCACAATGAATGCACGTCATGAATTCACGTGTACATTCTTAAAAAAACAAAACTGGTATGATATAAAGAACCCACATTTTTTAATTGTTTGATTGACGTGTTTGGGAGATTATATTCCTTGGCACCTTTTCAGAGCATGTACTTATGGATACCTTTCCAAGCAAGATGGTTAAACATGGTTTTAAAATCGGAAATGTTTGATTAACATTTGCAAAAACGGGGTAATGGGATTTGCGAATTGGAGGAGATGGGGTGATTGTGTACTGTAAAATACACAAGTGACGTTTTGTAGAGTATTGTCAATTTAAAATAGTTTAGAAATAAAAAAAATTTAACAAGAAATGGCTGAAAAGTGTTTTGAGGGAGATGGATTGCATGGAGGGTTGAGTTGCACGAGGGTTCAGTTAAAGAGGGTACAGTTACATGGGGGTTTAGTTAAATGGGGTCGAGTTGCACGAGGGTTCAGTAGCACGGAGGTTCAGTTGTACGGGGTTTCGGTTATACAGGGGTTCAGTTGCACGGGGGGTTCAGTTGTACGGGGGTTTAGTTAAATGGGGCTTGAGGTGCACGGGAGTTGAGTTGCACGAGGGTTCAGTTGCACGGGGGGTTCAGTTACATACGGATTCAGTTACACGGGGATTAGTTAAATGCGGTTGAGTTGCATAGTCTCGTTGGAAAAAATTGGAGTTCATACTTAAACAGTTCTATTAAAAGTTATTTTTATGGAAAGGCTTTTAAAATCAAAGATGCTTGATTAACATTTTCAAAAACGGGGTGATGGGATTTGCGAAAGGGAGGAGATGGGATGTTAGTGTACTGTATAATACACAAGTGATGTTTTGGAGAGTATTGTCAATTTAAAAGTTTAGAAATAAAAAAAAATTAACAAGAAATGGCTAAAAAGTGTTTTGAGGTAGATGGGTTGCATGGAGGGTTGAGTTGCACGAGGGTTCAGTTAAAGGGGGTACAGTTACAAGGGGGTTTAGTTAAATGGGGTCGAGTTGCACGAGGATTCAGTAGCACGAGGGTTCAGTAGCACGGAGGTTCAGTTGTACGGGGTTTCGGTTATACAGGGGTTCAGTTACATGGGGGTTCAGTTGCACGGGGGTTTAGTTACAGGGGGCTTGAGGTGCTAGGGCTTTGAGGTGCCCGCGGGGCCAGGTGCATGGGGGGTTTAGTTACATACGGATTCAGTTACACGGGTATGATTTAAATGCGGTTCAGTTACATAGTCTTATTGGAAAAAATTAGAGTTTATACTTAAACAGTTCTATTAAGAGCTATTTTTATGGAAAGGCTTTTACAATCAAAGTTGTTTTATTAACATTTGCAAAAACGGGGTAATGGGATTTGCAAATGGGAGGAGATGGGGTGATTGTCTACTGCATAATACACAAGTGATGTTTTGGAGAGTATTGTCGATTTAAAATAGTTTAGAAATAAAAAAAATTTAACAAGAAATGGCTGAAAAGTATTTTGAGGGAGATGGGTTGCATGGAGGGTTGAGGTGCACGAGGGTTCAGTTAAAGGGGGTACAGGTACACGGGGGTTGAGTTAACTGGGGTCGATTTGCACGAGGGTTCAGTTGCTCGAGGGTTCAGTAGCAAAGCGGTTCAGTTGTACAGGGTTTCGGTTATAACGGGGTTCAGTGACCTGGGGGGTTCCGTGGCACGGGGGTTGAGTTAACGGGGGCTTAAGTTGCCCGGGCGTTGAGGTGCAAGAGAGTGCAGGTGCATGGGGAGTTTAACTACATGCGGGTTCAGTTAAACGGGTATTAGTTAAATGCGGTTCAGTTACATAATTTCATTGGAAAAATTTAGAGTTCATACTTAAACAGTTCTATTAAGAGCTATTTTTATGGAAATGCTTTTACAATCGGAAATGTTTGATTAACATTTGCAAAAACGGGGTAATAGGATTTTCGAATGGGAGGAGATAGGGTGTCATTGTACTGCATAATACACACGTGACGTTTTGGGGAGTTTCAATTTAAAATAGTTTAGAAATAAAAAAATTAAAAAGAACGGACTGAAGTGTTTTGAGGGTCATGGGGTGCAGGGAGGTGTGAGTGGCATGAAAGTTCAGTTCCTTAGGATACAGTCACACGGAGTTTTCATTAAATGGTTTCGAGTTACACAAGAGTTCAGTAGCAAGTGGGTTCAAGTGTACGGAGTGTCAAATGGAAGGAGTTGCGGTTAAACAGGGGGTCAGTTACATGGGGGGCTCAGTTGCACGGGGGTGTAGTTGACTGGGGATTAAGTTGCACGGGAGTTGAGGTGCACGAGATTTAAGTTGCACGGGGGGTTCAGTTACAAGCGGATTCAGTTACACGGGGATTAGTTAAATGTGGTTGAGTTGCATAGTCTCGTTGGAAAAAATTGGAGTTCATACTTAAACAGTTCTATTAAGAGCTATTTTTTTGGAAATGCTTTTGCAATCGGAAATGTTTGATTAACATTTGTAAAAAGGGGGTAATGGGATTTGCGAATTATAGGAGATGGGGTGATTGTGTACTGTATAATACACAAGTGATGTTTTGGAGAGTATTGTCAATTTAAAATAGTTTAGAAATAAAAAAAAATTAACAAGAAATGGCTGAAAAGTGTTTTGAGGGATATGGGTTGCATGGAGGGTTGAGGTGAACGAGGGTTCATTTATAGGGGGTACAGTTACACGGGGGTTTAGTTAAATGGGGTCGAGTTGCACGAGGGTTTAGTAGTACGAGGGTTCAGTAGCACGGGGGTTCAGTTGTACGGGGTTTCGGTTATAGAGGGGTTCAGTTCCATGGGGGGTTCAGTTGCACGGGGGTTTAGTTAAATGGGGCTTGAGTTGCACGGGAGTTGAGTTGCACGAGGGTTCAGTTGCACGGGGGGTCAGTTACATGCGGATTCAGTTACACGGGGGTGCCTACCTCACCTGCCCAGAGTCTCAGGCAAGTGACCCTAAATTTGAAAAAGTGGAAATTTGCACAGATTTTCTAAACTGAGCTGAGACAATGAATAGATACTATTGGGAAAGTGATTGGAGACGCTGGGCATTCGTGAACAAGTGCTAAATTGAGAGAGGAATTTGGGACAATATTTGGGGGTGCCCACCCGCCCAGAGTCTCCGGCAGGTGACCCAAAAATTTAAAAAACACACAGAGACGACAGACACAAAAAGACGAATCACACACAGAGAGGACAAACACACAGAAACGACACATAGAGACAACACACACATAGAGACAACACACACACACACAGAGAGAGACAACATCCACACAGAGACGACACACACACACACAGAGACGACACACTCAAAGTGACGACTTACACATAGAGACGACAAACACACAGAGACGACACACATAGAGAGACGAAACGCACACAGAGACGACACACTCAAAGTGACGACTTACACATAGAGACGACGCACACACACAGAGACGACACACACAAAGAGACGACACACACAAATAGACGAAACACACACACAGAGAGGACAAACACACAGAAACGAGACATAGAGACGACACATGTACAGAGACGATACACACACACAGAGTCAACACACAGAGAGGGACGAGACACACACACAGAAATGACAAAACACAGATAGAGACGACACACACAAAGAGACGTCACACACACACAGATACGAAACACACATAGAGACGACACACACACATAGAGACAACACACACACACACACAGAGAGACAACATCCACACAGAGACGACACACACACACAAACACGACACACTCAAAGTGACGACTTACACACAGAGACCACACACACACACAGAGACCACAAACCCACAGACACGACACACAGACAGAGACGACACACACACAGAGACGACACACTCAAAGTGACGACTTACACATAGAGACGACACACACACAGAGACGACAAACACACAGAGACGACACACATAGAGAGACGACACGCACACAGTGGGGGGCTTAAAAAGGCAAAAATGGGTGAACTACATGAGTTTATCTGCCTTAACTTGAGAGTAGTTTGTTAGAAATGCGTCGTTGATAATTAAAAAATCGGATGCTAAAATCAGACAAACAAAAGGATTGTAACACCTGATTGGCTCGTATATTTTGCATGATATTTCTAAAGTCAATTAAGATGAAGAAATGTCGGAGTGTAGATTTGACATCACCAGGCACGTAGGAGGGAAATTTTTTGTTGGTGGGGGGCTTAAAAAGGCAAAAATGGGTGAACTACATGAGTTTATAAGACGGTTCTTGAAAATCCCAAGGTTTTTTCTGACTTTTTGGACAATACCCATACTCCTATTGATGAGGACTGATGGTTCTAATTCAATATTTTTTTCATGAAAACAAACTATTTAAAAAAAAAATTTTTTTTTTTTTACTTCAGAATTATTCAACTTTTTGTTAGAGTTCTAGTTTAGTTTGGTTTTAGTTAAGAGTTTAGAGTTTTACCTTAGTGTCTTAGCTTAGAGTTTTTGTTAGAGCTCTAGTTTAGTTTAGTTTTAGTTAAGAGATTAATGTTTTACCTTTGAGTTTCAGTTAGAGTTCTAGTTTTGTTTAGTTTTAGTTAAGGTTTTAGAGTTTTAGCTTAGAGTCTTATCTTAGAGTATTTATTAGAGTTCTAGTTTAGTTTAGTTTTAGTTAAGAGTTTAGAGTTTTTAGCTTAGAGTCTTAGCTTAGAGTTTGTGTTAGAGTTCTAGTATAGTTTTGTTTTAGTTAAGAGCTTAGTGTTTTAGCATAGAGTCTTAGCTTAGAGTTTTTTTTAGAGTTCTAGTTTAGTTTAGTTTTAGTTAAGAATTTAGAATTTTTAGCTTAGAGTCTTAGCTTAGAGTTTTTGTTGAAGTTCTAGTTTATTTTATTTTTAGTTAATAGTTTAAAGTTTTATCTTAGAGTCTTAGCTTAGAGTTTTTGCTAGAGTTGAAGTTTAGTTATGATATTTCTAAAGTCAATTAAGATGAAGAAATGTCGGAATGTAGGTTTGACATCACCAGGCACGTGCGAGGGAAATTTTTTGTTGGTGGAGGGCTTAAAAAAAGCAAAAATGGATGAACTACATGAGTTTATAAGACGGTTCATGAAAATCCCAAGGTTTTTTCTGATTTTTTGGACAATACCCATACTCCTATTGATGAGGACTGATGGTTCTAATTCAATATTTTTTCATGAAAACAAACTATTTTTTTTTAACAAATTTTTTTTTTTGAGTTCGAAATTATTCAAATTTTTGTTAGAGTTCTAGTTTAGTTTATTTTTAGTTAAGAGTTTAGAGTTTTAGCTTAGAGTCTTAGCTTAGAGTTTTTGTTAGAGTTCTAGTTTAGTTTAATTTTAGTTAAGAGTTTGATGTTTTAAATTTGAGTTTAAGTTAGATTTCTAGTTTAGTTTAGTTTTAGTTAAGAGTTTGGTGTTTTAGCTTAGAGTCTCAGCTTAGAGTTTTGGTTAGAGTCCTAGTTTAGTTTAGTTTAGTTTTAGTTAAGAGTTTAGAGTTTAGCTTAGAGTCTTAGCTTAGAGTTTTTGTTAGAGTTTTAGTTAGTTTAGTTTTAGATAAGCGTTTAGAGTTTTAGCTTAGATTCTTAGCTTAGAGTTTTGTTAGAGTTCTAGTTTAGCTTATTTTTAGTTAAGAGTTTAGAGTTTTTAGCTTAGAGTCTTATCTTAGAGTTTTTGTTGAAGTTCTAGTTTAGTTTTAGTTAAGAGTTTAAAGTTTTAGCTTAGAGTCTTAGCTTAGAGTTTTTGTTAGAGTTGAAGTTTAGTTATGATATTTCTAAAGTCAATTAAGATGAAGCAATGTTCGAGTGTAGGTTTGACATCACCAGGCACGTGCGAGGGAAATTTTTTGTTGGTGGGGGGCTTATAAAGGGCAAAAATGGGTGAACTACATGAGTTTATAAGACGGTTCATGAAAATCCCAAGGTTTTTTCTGATTTTTCGGACAATACCCATACTCCTATTGATGAGGACTGATGGTTCTAATTCAATATTTTTTCATGAAAACAAACTATTTTTTAACAATATTTTTTTTTTGACTTCGCAATTATCCAACTTTTTTTAGATTTATAGTTTAGTTTAATTTTAGTTAAGAGTCTAGAGTTTTACCTTAGAGTCTTAGCCTAGAGTTTTTGTTAGAGTTGTAGTTTATCTTAGCTTAAGTTAAGAGTTAGGTATTTTAAATTTTAGTTTAAGTTATATTTTTAGTTTTGTTGAGTTTTAGTTAAGAGTTTGGTGTTTTGCCTTAGAGTCTTAGCTTAGAGTTTTAGTTAGAGTTCTAGTTTAGTTTAGTTTTAGTTAGGAGTTTAGAGTTTTATCTTAGAGTATTAGCTTAGAGTTTTTGTTAGAGTTCTAGTTTAGTTTAGTTTTAGTTAAGAGTTTAGAGTTTTAGCTTAGAGTTTTAACTTAGAGTTTTTGTTAGAGTTCTAGTTTAGTTTAGTTTTAGTTAAGAGTTTATAATTTTTTGCTTAGAGTCTTAGCTTAGAGTTTTTGTTGAAGTTCTAGTTTAGTTTAGTTTTAGTTACGAGTTTAAAGTTTTAGCTTAGAGTCTTAGCTTAGAGTTTTTGTTAGAGTTGAAGTTTAGTTATGATATTTCTAAAGTCAATTAAGATGAAAGAATTTTTGAGTGTAGGTTTGACATCACCAAGCACGTGCGAGGGAAATTTTTTGTTGGTGGGGGGCTTAAAAAGGCAAAAAATGAGTGAACTACATGAGTTTATAAGACGGTTCGTGAAAATCCCAAGGTTTTCTTCTGAATGTATATTAAAACATCGGAGATTTGAGAAAAGGAATTTGCATACATCTATTGTCAGACACATGAGGTAACATTGACAAAATCTAGGTATCAGAATGAATAAATTCTTTATCAACATCCGTTGTTGGATATGTCATTATGTCATTATGAAAAAATTGTAAGTAGGTAAGTAAGTAAGTAACAAACTCTTTCTTGAATTCACCTCTTGGAATACACAATGAAGACATTTCATTCAAGAAAATATGAAAATATTTCTAAGTAAGTAACACACTCTTTCTTGAAGTCACCCCTTGGATACACAATATAGATACTTTATTCAATAAATTATGAAAAAATCGCAAGTAAGTAATAAACTCTTTTTTGAATTCCCCATTTGCACGCAAAATACAGACATTTAAATCAAGAAATTATGGAAAAAAAATGTAAGAAAGTAAGTAACAAACTCTATGCTTTTTCTGCATCAATTGTCGCATATGTTGAATAAAATATGCAAAGTCGACATAGCTTTATTTCATTTTTTTAAGGTTAATTTAGACGAGGTTACGTGTGCGCACCTGAATTCAAGAAAGAGTGAATTGGTCCTCAGTCCTCATCAATAGGAGTATGGGTATTGTTCAAAAAATCAGAAAAAAACTTGGGATTTTCATGAACCGTCTTATAAACTCATGTAGTTCACCCATTTTTGCCCTTTTTAAGCCCCCCTCCAACAAAAAATTTCCCTCGCACGTGCCTGGTGATGTCAAACCTACATTCCGACATTTCTTCATCTTAATTGACTTTAGAAATATCATAACTAAACTTCAACTCTAACAAAAACTCTAAGCTAAGACTCGAAGCTAAAACTCTAAACTCTTAACTAAAACTAATTTAAACTAGAACTTTAACTACAACTCTATGCTGTGACTATCATATAAAATTAACAAGAGCTCAAAAGAAATTAAACTAAACTAGAAATCTAACTAAAACTTGAGTCAAGACTCTTTGCTAAAACTCTAAAAAAATAAATCATACAAAGATAAACAAGAAAACTAACAAAAACACAGATCAAAGGAAAAAAGGTAATACTCTAAAATCTTAACTAAAACTAAACTAAACTATAACTCTAACTAAAACTCTAAGGTAAGACTCTAAGGTAAAACACCAAACTCTTAACTAAAACTAAACTAAACTATAACTCTAACTGAAACTCAAAGTTAAAACATCAAACTCATAACTAAAACTAAACTAAACTAGAACTCTAAAAAAAACTCTAAGATAAGACTCTAAGATAAAACTCTAAACTCTTAACTAAAACTAAACTAAAATATAACTCTAAAAAAAAGTTGAATAATTTCAAAGTCCAAAAAAAAAATTTGTTAAAAAATAGTTTGTTTTCATGAAAAAAATATTGAATTAGAATCATCAGTCCTCATAAATAGGAGTATGGGTATTGTCCAAAAAATCTGAAAAAACCTTGGGATTTTCATGAACCGTCTTATAAACTCATGTAGTTCACCCATTTTTGCCTTTTTTAAGCCCCCCACCAACAAAAATTTCCCTTATACGTGCTTGGTTATGTCAAACCTAAACTCTTACATTTTTACTTATTAATTTAATTTAGAAATGTAGTGAAAAAGCTTCCCCTATAGGGAAAACTATAATATAAGACTCCAAGTTACAACTTTAAACTTGTAACTAAAACTAAACAAAACTAGAACTTCAGCAAAACTTCTAAGCTAATACGCTAAGCTAATAATAAAAAAATATAAACTAAAACTAAAATAAAATATAACTCTAACAAAAACTATAATCTATTAATATGAGATAAGACTATAAACTATTAAATAAAACTAAAATAAACTAGAAATAACAAAAAATCTAATATAAAACTCGAAACTCTTAAATAAAACTAAAATAAAATAGAAATCTAACTAAAACTATAAGCTAAGACTCTAAGGTCAAACTCCAAACTCTTAAATAAAATTAAACTAAACTAGAACTCTAACTGAAACTCAAAGGTAAAAAATCAAACTCTTAACTAAAACTAAACTAAACTACAACTCTAACAAAAACTTTAACCTAAGACTCTAAGGTAAAACTCTAAACTCTTAACTAAAACTAAACTAAACTAGAACTCTAACAAAAAGTTGAATAATTTCGAAGTCCAAAAAAAATTTGTTAAAAAATAGTTTGTTTTCATGAAAAAAATATTGAATTAGAACCATCAGTCCTCATCAATAGGAGTATGGGTATTGTCCAAAAAATCAGAAAAAAACTTGGGATTTTCAAGAACCGTCTTATAAACTCATGTAGTTCACCCATTTTTGCCTTTTTAAGCCCCCCACCAACAAAAACTTTCCCTCCTACGTGCCTTGTGATGTCAAACCAACACTCCGACATTTCTTCATCTTAATTGACTTTAGAAATATCATGCAAAATATTCGAGCCAATCAGGTGCTACAATCCTTTTGTTTGTCTGAGTTTAGCGTCCGGTTTATTATTTATAACCGACTCATTTCTAACAAACTAATCACAAGTTAAGGCAGATAAACTCATGTAGTTCACCCATTTTCGCCTTTTTAAGCCCCCCACTGTGTGCGTGTCGTCTCTCTATGTGTGTCGTCTCTGTATGTTTGTCGTCTCTGTGTGTGTGTCGTCTCTATGTGTAAGTCGTCACTTTGAGTCTGTCGTCTCTGTGTGTGTGTGTGTGTCGTCTCTGTGTGGATGTTGTCTCTGTGTGTGTGTGTGTGTGTGTGTGTGTTGTATCTATGTGTGTGTGTCGTCTCTATGCGTGTTTCGTATCTGTGTGTGTGACGTCTCTTTGTGTGTGTCGTCTCTATGTGTATTTTATCATTTCTGTGTGTGTGTCTCGTCTCTCTGTGTGTGTTGACTCTGTGTGTGTATCGTCTCTGTGCATGTGTCGTCTCTATGTGTCGTTTCTGTGTGTTTGTCCTCTCTGTGTGTGATTCGTCTCTTTTTGTCTGTCGTCTCTGTGTGTTTGTCGTCTCTGTGTGTTTGTCGTCTCTGTGTGTTTGTCGTCTCTGTGTGTGTGTCGTCTCTATGTATAAGTCGTCACTTTGAGTGTGTCGTCTCTGTGTGTGTCGTCTCTCTATGTGTGTCGTCTCTGTGTGTTTGTCGTCTCTGTGTGTGTGTCGTCTCTATGTGTAATTCGTCACTTTGAGTGTGTCGTCTCTGTGTGTGTGTGTGTCGTCTCTGTGTGTGTGTCGTCTCTCTGTGTGTTTCGTTTCTGTGTGTGTGTGCCGTCTCTTTGTGTGTGTCGTCTCTATGTGTGTTTGTCATATCTGTGTGTGTGTCTCATCTCTCTGTGTGTGTTGCCTCTGTGTGTGTGTGTGTATCGTCTCTGTGTATGTGTCGTCTCTATGTGTCGTTTCTGTGTGTTTGTGTCTGTCGTGTCTGTGTGTTTTTTAAATTTTTGGGTCACCTGGCGGAGACTCTGGGCGGGTGGGCGCCCCCAAATATTGTCCCAAATTCCTCTCTCAATTTAGCACTTGTTCACGGATGTCCAGCGTCTCCAATCACTTTCCCAATAGTATCTATTCATTGTCTCAGCTCAGTTTAGAAAATCTGTGCAAATTTCCACTTTTTCAAATTTAGGGTCACTTGCCTGAGACTCTGGGCAGGTGAGGTAGGCACCCCGTGTAACTGAATCCGCATGTAACTGAACCCCCGTGCAACTGAACCCTCGTGCACCTCAACTCCCGTGCAACTCAAGCCCCATTTAACTAAACCCCCGTGCAACTGAACCCCCCCCCCATGTAACTGAACCCCTGTATAACCGAAACCCCGTACAACTGAACCCCCGTGTTACTGAACCCTCGTACTACTAAACCCTCGTGCAACTCGACCCCATTTAACTAAACCCCCGTGTAACTTTGCCCCCTATAACTGAACCCTCGTGCAACTCAACCCTCCATGCAACCCATCTCCCTCAAAACACTTTTCAACAATTTTTTGTTATTTTTTTTTTATTTCTAAACTATTTTAAATTTACAATACTCTCCAAAACATCCCTTGTGTGTTCTACAGTACAATGTCATACCATCTCCTCCAATTTGCCAATCCTATTACCCCCTTTTTGTAAATGAGAATCAAACATTTCCGATTGTAAAAGCATTTCCATAAAAATAGCTCTTAATAGAACTGTTTAAGTATGAACTCCAATTTTTTCCAACGAGACTATGCAACTCAACCGCATTTAACTAATCCCCTAGTAACTGAATCTGCATGTAACTGAACCCCCCGTGCAACTGAACCCTCGTGCAACTCAACTCCCGTGCCACTCAAGCCTCATTTAACTAAACCCCCGTGCAACTGAACCCCCCATGTAACTGAACCCCTGTATAACCGAACCCCCGTACAACTGAACCTCCGTGCTACTGAACCCTCGTGCTACTAAACCCACGGGTAACTCTGACCCATTTAATTAAACCCCCGTGTGACTGTATCCCATTTAACTGAACCCTCGTGCAACTCAAACCTCCATGCACCCCATCTCCCTCAAAACACTTTTCAGCCATTTCTTGTTAAATTGTTTTTATTTCTAAACTGTTTTAAATTGACAATACTCTCCAAAAAGTCACTTGTGTATTATACAATGCACAATCTCCCCATCTCCTCCAATTCGCAAATCCCATTACCCCGTTTTTGCAAATGTTAATCAAACATTTCCGATTTTAAAAGCATGTCAAACCATCTTGCTTGGAAAGGTATCCATAAGTACATGCTCTGAAAAGGTGCCAAGGAACATAATCTCCCCAAACACGTCAATCAAACAATTAAAAAATGTGGGTTCTTTATATCATTAAATAAAAAAAAACAAGTTTTTTAAACTGAAAGTAAGGAGCGACAATAAAACTTAAAACGAACAGAAATTATTCCGTATATGAAAGGGGCTGTCCCCTCCTCAACGCCTCACTCTTTACGCTAAAGTTTTTTATTGTTTTAAAAAATAAAGTTGTGAGACAGAGTCAAACTTTAGCGTAAAGAGCAAGGCGTTGAGGAGGGGACAGTCCCTTTCATATACGGAATAATTTCTGTTCGTTTTAAGTTTTATTGTCGCTCCTTACTTTCAGTTTAAAAAACATGATTTTTTTTATTTAATTTCTGATCGTTTTTTAGTTAATGCAGCTTTTATTTGCATAAAAATTTTACTTTTCTTTTGATAAATGGATGTCTTTACAAATTAACTTACGTAACTAACTTCTATATTCGTCTATTTTTCTTCTGGCAAAAAATACAAAGTTGCAGATTTTTGCAGATATGAGCTTGAAATCTTTGTAATAGGGTTTTCTGATACGCTGAATCTGACGGTGTGATTTTCATTAAAATTTTGTCACTTGTAGGGGATGTTTCCCCCCTCTTTAAAAAATCGAGTAAATTTTCTCAGGCTCGTAGCCTTTGATGAGTAATACTAAACTTAATAAAATTTATATATTTATGATCAGCATTATAAACACATTCTTTTGATACATTTATTGACATCAAAATTTAGTTTTTAAAAGTTTTGATTACTATTGAGCCGTATCGCTTGTTTTTTTATTGTTTTTTGTATTACGTATATGTTATTACTTATATGGAGGGGTTCTCCCCTTAGTCAATACTACTCTCATTACGTTAAAAGTGAAAAAAAATTTTGATTAACAAACCCCTAAATCACAAAGGCAGTTTAAATCAAATAGAGCTCTCTTTTGAAAGAACTAGAACAAAACTGTTTCGTAACGAGCAATTTTCTGACTTGGGGGAGAACCACCTCATATACGCTATAATTTCTGTTCGTTTTAAGTTCTAATATTTCTTCTTACATTTAATTTCAAAAAACTTGTTTTTTTTTTATTTACTTTCGTATCTTTTCTTAATTGTTGCGGGTTTATCCGCCGCCCCAGTAATTTTGTGTTATATTCCCCACCAGACAATTCATCCCCGGAATTTTTAGCCATATTAATTTACTACTCTAGCCCCCCCCCCCCTCCAGAAAAAATACTTCCGGAATATGGTTGCTTACGTCCCATTAACCAATAAATAATGCTGGCAAGTCCGGCTTCCTTCATGGCAATGTCCCGTCCCCCATGACACCTTCCGACCTGGAAAGAGCCTTCCATAGAGCCCCCGCCCCTATCCGTCCCCCACCGCCCCCAACACATCTCCTCTGACCAAGTCTGTATACGTCCCCATCACCAATACTATATGTTAACCTTGAGTAAAGTTCATGACTTTCAGCCCTCCCCCTGGGGACTTTGGGGGATCAAGTTATCCTAAAAGACATTTTTATCATATTTTCGACCATGTTGAACAAAATGGCTATCTCAAAATTTTGATCGGGAGACTTTGGGAAAAAAATGAGCGTGGGAGGGGGCCTAGTTGCCCTCCATTTTTTTTGGTCACTTAAAAAGGGCACTATAACTTTTAATTTCAGTTCCAATGAGCCCTCCTATGATATTCTAGTACAACTGGGTCAATACGATAACCCCTGGGGAAAAAAAAAAAAAAAAAAAACAAACAAACAAACCCCCAGGCACCTATGATCTTTATTTTGGCAAAAAATGGAAAATTCCACATTTTTATTGAAAAGTTCTTGAAAACTATGCAATACAGTTCTCTGATATGCGGAATCTGACGGTATGATTATAACCAAGGCTCTAAAGCTTTTAAGGGGTCTTTCCCCCTTTTTTTTAAAATCAGGCTAATTTTCTCAGGCGCGTAACTTTTGATGGGTAGGACTAAACTTGACGAAAATTATATATTTGAAATCAGCATTGAAATCTGATTCTTTTGATATATCTATTGGTATCAAAAACCCGTTTTCTAGAGTTTCGGTTACCATTGAGCCGGGTCGCTCCTTACTTACAGTTCGTTACCACGAACTGTTTGATACCAGTTTTGTTTTTTTTAAGAATGTACACGTGAATTCATGACGTACATTCATTGTGCAATTGACAACAGAAACAGAAAAAAACCTGTGTCGTCTCTGTGTCGTCTCTGTAGAGCTTCTATAGAATAACATGGTAATTCGTATACACGCAAGCAAAGTATAAGTTAACATACTACTGTTATGCAGATTTTAAATGAATTCGGATTTTTTTTTTTCCACGCACTTAATGTGCTTTTGCTTCTAATTTTACGACGGCTTACATTTATTAAGGATAACTTTGCATGGATTTGGACATTTCGATTTGGTTGACTGTTTGGTTATACTGTTTTGTCCTAGGTAATCTGATAGGCGAGTAAGGGCAAGACCTTGTTCAAGGGCTTGTTTATCTCAATTGCTCAAGTAAAAAATAGTTCTTTTTTCTTCTTCTTTTATTTTCCTCTTTTCCTTTTTTTCTAACCAAATAATTACCTCTAACGCATTCCTAATACTACTACTACTAGCAACTCACCGCAGCACCAAGCCGCCTGAGGCCAACACAGCTACACACGCTTTTCCTCCATCCCAACCTATTCAAAACCTCTCTTTTTACACCCTCCCAAGAAGTTCCCATTTCCTTTAAATCTTTCTTTATGACGGCCTCCCATCCCAGACGAGGACGACCTGCTTTCCGTTTAGCCCTAGACGGTTGGCCGAAAAGAACAATCTTCGGCAATCTGTCATCCTTCATCCGTACAACGTGCTTAACCGCAGCAGCGTTATTCTCGTACATATCACTAATTACTTTAATGTATTTGTCTGGTATACTATACAAGGATAAAACCTTTACTAAAGCTGCTCTATCAACAGAATCGAACTCTTGCTCATAATCTATAAAACTGAGGACCAAAGGTCTTTGAAAACTCAGGTAGGCCTACTTCTCAACTAATAGCCTAAGAGCGAAAATTTGGTCGACACATCCTCTACCTTTTCTAAAACCACACTGTTCTTCTCTTAAAACTTTGTCTACGGCATCTCTCAGTCTAAAAAGTTTCATATTACTAAGTAATTTACTACCTACAGAGACCAGACTAATGCCTCGATACTTACCACACTCACTTTTATCACCTTTTTTATAAAGTGGCTTATTTAAGGTTTTCCTAAAATCGTAAGGTGCTTCCGCTTTTTCAAAAATCATATTAATAATCTTCAGTAACTTATTTCTAACCTCAGAGCCACCATATTTAAGAAACTCATTTACCACCCTATCAGCACCTGGAGCCTTATAATTTTTTAATCCTTTCACTGTCGCTAATTCCTCCTCACAAAACAAATCTTCCTTCAAATCGAAGGTATCACGAACTTTTTCATTTCCTGTATATCTTTTCCCGCAACTTTATCTCGGTTAAGCAAATTCTCAAAATGTTCGGCCCATCTCTCCTTAGTTTTTTCCTTATCGCTAATTGCGGCCTCATTACTATCTTTAACTGGGCCAAGTCAGGATTGCCTACTTCCTTTCAATTTGTTAAAATGCCAGTACAATATTTTACTATTATGCCGTCTATCTGCATCTTCCAGATCCTCGGCAATTTTATCCATGGCCACCATTTCACACTTCCTTAGTTCATATTTAAATACTTTCTCCACTTTCTTTACATTCCTTTTGTTTTCATATGATCTATCACTCAGATAATTCTTTTACAAGTCTTTTTTCCTTTCTATTAAACATAAAGCTTTTTCGCTAATATTCTTAGCTGCAGTTCTAGCTTTCTTCCCTAAGACACCTTTAGCAACTTCACAAATTATTTTTCTAAAATTATTCCAACCATCTTGCACATTATCAAATTTTAAACTCTCAAGTTTATTATTCAACTGTTCCGGGAAAGTATCTCTCAAATTCTCATTCTGGAGTCTACCTACATCATAACTTCCCGGGAGGTAGTTACCCTTCCGATATTTCAGATTTAAAGTAACCCTTGACACTACTAGATGACACTACTAGATAATACTTGCTGCTAAAAGATCTTTACTTTTAACATCAATAACGGCACTCCTATATACCCTAGTATCTTGTATTGATCCTGGCAGTCTGCGGTTTACTATAACATAATCAATAAGGTTCGCTGTCTTACCATCACGTGAATACCGTGTTAATTTATGAGCCATTTTATAACCAAACATCGTATTCTCAATTGGCCCTAATTTAAGGTGTTATTTTGACCCCTTTACGCGAAATCCCTAACAGTTCTAGGCAATTTTTCTTGTGGTCATAACCGTATTTAATCTGAGATATTCTGCTAATCTATGGCAGACCCGCGAAAAGCGACGAATCCTTATTCCTATTATAAACTAGCTGAAAGTGATCTTTTCCTGATAAGTCCTCTTGGAGAATGAACTTCCCCTGTGGATTTTAAGCCTTCCTTGATATCTTTTTGTATCTATTCCAGAAATTTGTAAGACCTCTTCGTTTTATTCCTTTTTCAATATCTCTTTGGGCTCCAGTCCGATGTTATAGACAAACTCGAGAATTTCTTATCGATTCTTAAAGGAAGTGTTTCTTTCTTTATTCCAGTACTTCCGTGTTTATCGGAAGCTGAACCTCCTTTGTAAAGGATTTATTTTTATTTGTCTGTCTTTCTACTACAAAAAAAAATATATCCAGCTAAGAAATGGAGCCTTATAAAGCAAGATCTACCATAGGAGCTTTTGTTTAGCCATTCGCTCAAGCATATGTATACCCTTCTATGTTCCATGAATATATTAGCTAAAGATCTAAAAAAGTATCTGAAGGTGTTCGTCTATTGTAAAAAAAAGAATAAAAAAAAGAAAGTAAACAACAACAACAACAAAACAAGCGAATTATATAAAAATGTAAATTTAATAAGGAGGAACACTTTATAGACAGTTATATAAATGGTGTTTTTGACACTTTTATATATAAATTAAATATATTAATTGATTCATAATTGATTATCTAATTAATTGATATAATTGATGACATAGTTTATATAATTTATAAATAATTGATTAATATACCAATTATTATTTTAATAATTACATATACATACTCATATATATATATATATATATATATATATATATATATATATATATATATATATATATATATATATATATATATATATATATATATATATATATATATATATATATATATATATATATTATATATATATAGCAAGTTTAGATCCATCCATTCACTGAGCCAAAATTTTGGTTCGCTATCAGTTAGGTTTTTCCTTATATTATCTAAACTTGCAAAAATAAAAAGAAAGAACACTTCACTTATTTTTGTATCTCTTCAACGTATTTTTCATTCTTAAGAAATACGGATCAAGTTTCGAAAATATAATTCGATACATAGATAATGCTGAGTCTCAGTGTTCGACTGATCAAAACTGTCGTTTTGTGTTTGAATATTAATATTCGAACACAATATTAATACCGCAGACAAAAAAAAACGAAACAATAAATGTAGAGGGAGCAAACACAATAACTACTTGTTTTGCTTTGTGTCGCAAAAAAAATCATCTGTCATATTTTTAGCAAAATTGTACTTCACAGCATTGGGACTTTTTGTGAATCCCTTGTTCTCCCAAGAGATTAAAAAACATGCCCCCTCCCACTCTTGAGCCTAATCACGGTACTCACCCCTCCCTTTGTTTTGTTTAAACAAGAAAAGTTTTCCTTTTGCAATTTCATGTGTAAGGAAAGTTTTCCCTCCTGATAAGAACGGAATTGTTCTAAAATTTACTTACCTGTTCACCGAACTTCCTGCTGGGTTTACACCTTTCATCTTAAGCTTGGCTCCTTAAGGCTAGGCACTGACTAGTGTCGAATTTCACTTTGCCAGCCGGATTTTACATCGTCTTGTTTCAGTCAAATATTCGTTTCGTTTTATCTTACTGCAAATAAAAACTTTTACTGCAAATAAAAACTGTAAAAACTTACAGTTTTTATTTTTTACTGCAAATAAAAACTGAAACACAGGTTTCACTGGTGAAAAGTGCGCCTAAAAATTTTTCGTGTGGTGATAGTATTATAGGCATTTTTAAGTTCAAATTTGTAATGCTATAACATTTATGGTGCTAGAAATTCTTAATTCCTACAAAGCGACTTTGAAGCGGTGTTCAATTTTTTTTCATTTTAGTAACCGCTTAGAGGATTTAGATCATTATTATTATTATTATTATTATTATTGTTATTATTGTTATTATTATTATTATTATTATTATTATTATTATTATTATTATTATTATTATTATTATTATCATTATTATTATTATTATCATTATTAATATTATTATTATCATTATTATTGTTATTATTATTATTATTATTATTATTGTTATTATTATTATTATTATTATTATTATTATTATTATTATTATCATTTTTATTATTTTTAGCTGAATTTTCTAACAAGATAAGAGTTGCGAGTTCATGGTGTGAAATGTAACTAATATTTTGCGAAACGAAAGAAAACTGAAAGAAGTTCTTACTTATCAGCTTTAGTAAACATTTTCCAAACCGGTGCTATATATAGATAATGTGGTAGAACAACTGAGTTGACAAGTTTCGAAAGAAGATGGCGGTTGAAACGATGCTTATTGTCGCAAAAGAAGCATACGATAGCCCTACTCGGCGTCCGATATAAGCTATAAGGGATTGTCGCTTGCGATTTATTGAGTCTCTTATGGGGAGACGGAGCTAAGTAATGTGATGAACTGGCTTGATCCTGCTATTCCAGAGAGGAATAGCTGGTGGTGGTGTGTGCTTCCAGTTGAAGAACACAACTTACGACTTTTCAGCATAGAATTCAAGACCGAGTTCTGCATACTCAGATTTTAGCAATCTGAAACGCCGTTAATGCGCTGGATAGTGCGACTTAAGTTCAAAATTTCGTCTGCATAAAAGACAGGAGATAAATTGAGACCGGCGAGGAGGAAAGACCCAGCGGACTGTGCATAGAAAACTTCATTGTTGAGGAGTGGAGAGGAAGAAACGGCAGCTTGGCGGCCGTTGAATTTCGCTTTGGTAATTGCGCTTTGGAAGCGGAATTGAATTTCGCTTTGGTAATTAGATATCCCTTCACTAGGTTAAAAAAAAAAATCTGTGGGTAAATATTTGCTTTGCTTCTGTTGCAGATAAAAGTTCAAGATTTTGCTTTTTTTTTTGTTTGGAAATATCATTTTTAAGATAAATAGAAGCTTCGTGCCTATTCACTAGAAAATATTTCCATTTCTTTCGTTTCATAATTAGGCCTTAAAACATTTTTTTTTTCATCTTCTTATGAAAAATTTCTCAGAAGACTCCACATATTGGCTTTTAATACGACGTACCTGGAATTCTTCCAGAATTCCAAAAGCGATGCCGCTTGGCAATTTTCGTTTGACTAAACCTACCGTTTTCTGTCATGACTTAACGCCTTATGAATTTCACATGGAGTAAAGTGCATTCCACTAGACAATAGGTCCTTTCTTCAAAATTTTTTAGAGGGCTCAACGATGGAAGACTCAATTTTTCAGATAAAAAAAGATTAATTTTCAAAAAGTATTTAAAATTTTATGATAACCGTAGAAATAATTGACGTGCAGTATTTATTATATGCATTGGGCACCATTAGAGGCTTTTTTTGCTTTTCTGTACCCATTTGGTGTTTTTCTCAGCCCTTGCATTTGGCAACACTTCACTGGGGGAATGCTCAAAATATCAGCCGTCGGAGTTGGCAGTCGCTTTACTCAGGTAATACTGAGATTTTCGGCCCTCGCAGACGTAAATCCAAGTTCACCAGTTAAAATTTGGGTCCCTTTGCCCCCGAACCCACAAAAATTTGTTTTATTGTTTCAACTTGATCTACGAGCCACGCCGAATGAGACTACGACTGAAAATAGGGCACACCGACTGAAAATAGGCCACACCGACTGAGACTACGTAACGAATTAATAGCAATTTTAATGTAACCTAATGTATATAAAAACATATAAAGCTTGCTTGACAAACAATAGCTTCAAGTCTCTGGTGTTGTGACACCCCATGCATCTAACAGAGCTATGATTGGTGGACATAGCGAGTATATAATAGTAAACAGATAGCCTTTAAATTTATTGTTTTTATTAATTACGTCTATGACTGATTAATTACGAATGGGAGATGTCAGCACAAGTACTCCAGTGCTTGTGAAAAATATTTTTTTAGTTTGTTAAACGAAGAAGAGATACCAATCAGTAAAGCATTCAAGTCAGTTTTTTTCTTAGGAACAGAAGATCTTCAAGTACTACCGGCCCACAGTCTTTTATGCCAAAGAACAATCTTCAATATGGAGGTAAGAACTGCTTTCATATTTTTTAGAATCTATTTTCTATTTTTTTTAAACTGTTTTGATTCTATGGTTCCATATTTTATACCTCCAATTTCAATTTGCATTCATTTTTTATAATCTATTAAATTTAATTCTTTCCGTTTTTCTAACCTTTTTTGGGTCGAACGAAAGCAGAATATTGACCCTAACTTATTCCTCTGCATATTGAAATGAAGTTAGGTATGTTGCACAGTTTAAAGATTGATACTATAAGTTCATTGGAATGTACTAAAAAAATAAGTTTAAAATCATACAAAATAAGTCATTAATTGCAGAACATCTTAACTTTAATGGATTACTGGATCTTTAAGAATTAACATGAACTCCTTTTTGAACTCCTTTTTGAACTAACATTTTATAACTCCTGTCTTCTGTTGCGATCCTTTTTTTTTTTTTTTTTTTTTTTTTTTTTTTTTTTTTTTTTTTTAACCATACAAGAGGACAAAATTTTAAATATTAGATTAGGTCTTGAAATGAGCTTATGGCAAAAACTACAAAAGGGACTCAATTCTCTAGTTGAAAATGTAAGAGGTTTGTAGCGATAAAAATTTATGGGACTGGGCTTAATTGTGGTCATAAATATTGAGCGTGTCAATGTAATTTTATGCTTTAAGGCTGTGAACTTACACCTTATGAATTCTCCAATAGTGCCACTTATAGCGCTAAAGATTGTGCCATCGAGGCCTGTGCCACAGCAATGGGGCTTAAGGTAGATTTTTTACCGAGTCACCTTCAATTCTTGAGAAAAAACAAGATGTATAGCTACATAAGTGTAACCTCTTTTCCTCGAGCTATCTGGAGATCAGATCCCTGGGAACGTACCTTGGAGGCATATGAAATAATTACCTGTCGTGTGACTAGATACAGCATATAAAATAAAATAAACACAAATAGAGAAGCAATGGTTTTATTGAGAATTACATATTTAGGTGTACAGCCGTGGTTCACTTCAAATGACAACGACGGTGACTGAGATAACGATAATGACTGAATTCCAATGCTTGAATGCCGAAATAACTCTGATCATAATAATCCTGAATCTGATTTACGAATCCTCCAAAAAGCACTTTTACCACACTATAAAATATAGTTTTTGTCCTGCGCTCTAAGAGCTGACTCACAATTGGCCCAAGTGGCCCAAGGATGCGAACCCTTCGTCCAATAAATTGTTTTGAATATTTCTTATGATTCAAACGTTCACACCGCTCTTATAATTTAACTTCCTGAGAAACATTGTGTGTAGTATCTTTTTTATTGCCCACTATCTTAGCGAAATACAAAACTGGATAGCGCCGTTCTTTGTCTGAGGCTAAAATGCAATTTTTCCCTTTGCTGATTAAGGACTTTTCTTTTTCTGAAACTAGATTTAAACTTAATTTGAGGAAGTCGTAATTATCTTTAGAAGGAAGGATTTTTTTTTTTTTTTTTTTAAATATGCCATATTTTACTCACGGTACAGGTTCCCTCTGAAGTGTCAAAAATTTGTTTTTTTTAAGACGCGTTGAAAACGTATTTTTGAGCTATTAATCCTAGAAGATTGGGGGAATATAACCTATTATGTCACAAAAAGGGCATTACATCTCGATTAGGTGGTTACTAAAACGCACTCTGAATATTCAGGAAGATCTTTTATCCAAATAAGTTCTGACTTTAAAAATACAAGATTCGGGGTGCGTCAATCTGGTTAGAGCCATTTTAATGGAATAAGTCAAGTTTAAACTCTTGATATATCAACCGTTATGTCACTTGTGAACATGTATTTACGAATAATGGCAGAAACATAACGTAGCAAGATTTGGTAACCTCCTAGTTCTGAAAAGTTAACACTTTTCGACATTGGAGGGGTGGATACCTTAACTTCTGATGTGCAACGACCGGATTTATCTTCTTTTTTACGCGGATTGACTGGCTCGACGCAGATATTTCTTGTTATCTGATATGGTCCTTGTCGTTCACCTCATTCCACTTCAAGGCAGCAAGTGTCTGTTTTACCCTCTTTTTATGGAATCAACAGATAGTTTTTAGGATAAAAATACCCTGGAAAATCATTCCATTTATCACTGTAGACCGCAGAGACCTCTTTTTCCAAACATGACACACATTTGATACCGCGCGTATCAACGCTGGGCCTATACGTCAGAACCTTGGCTCAAGTGCATGTGTACATCGGAAACAATTGTCATTGTGCGTGCGCGAAGGCGGAGTATGAATCTTGTGTGGTTTTAAATCTGTATCACATATTTTTAATGGAGAGTATAGCCTTTGTTGATACTGTATATTCTGTCTACTGTGCTATTTATAAGTACAGTGCCAAATGAAACTGTTCCTGTGGCACTCGGTTCTTGGCGTCTTCCCCTTAAGATACTTGGATCAATTGATGTTTTGTTGGATCAACTGCTCTGTTATGTTATAAACATCCCCTTTTAAAGGTTTTCCAGTCTTTTATTAAAAACTAGGGAATGCGCATATCCCGCTTCTCATAGGAGTCAATGGAAAAGGAGACAGACCAGATTTGTCCTTCTGTCTCTTGCAAGACCAAAAATATGAATAATTTGCAACATTTTATAAACTTCTACAAATAAAATTTATGAGAAAAAATAGTTTTTTTTTTAATTATTGCTTTGGGTTTGAACCTGGAAAAGCAAGTCTTTTGGCAAACATTTGCTTTGCCTGCGAAATTTCTGTAGTCATTGTACTATTTGAAAAATAGCTTAAGGTATTTTTAAGGTTTGCCAGTGTTTAATTGGTAACTAGGGAATGTGCCTGTCCCGTTTCTTATACAAACCATTGGGTAGGAGACAGATTAGCAATGTTACCTTCTGCCTCCTACAAGATCAAAATACGAATTATTTGCAACATTTGGCAAACTTTAGCAAATATAATATTCTTGGATTTTTACTGTAAGCCTTTGAATCTGGAAAAACGTTTTTTTTTCAAACCTTTGCTTTGCCTTCGAATTTCGCGTAGTCTACACATCCTCCTCTAAACGGGTGCTCTTGTATATTACTAGGAGCTCCACAAGGTTAACTGAGAAAATTCAACTGAAAAAATATTAGGATAAAATAAAAATATTTATCTTATTCGGAAAAAAGAACGACCTTTCAATTTGCTACTTTTACTAATAAAAAATAACCTTGGTTGCTAATTAAGCATTATACTTGGCGAAACTCAATTTAGCTAAAGCAGTTTTTACTTCGATCCAAGTAAGTTCTTTTTTTCCCTTCAAGTTCCAAAGGATTTTCTTGGTTCCTTTCCTCACAAATAAAAAGCGTCATTTATCATGTTTCTGTCAGGCTCTCCATTAATTGTAGTAAACGCAAGAAGCATTTTGATCATGAAGGCCTTATCGATCAAAACATAGTTGTTTCGTCAATTCAACGTGCAAACACCGCCAGATTTTTCGGCGCCAGGTTAGGGCTTTACAAGCTCTGGCGCAAAAGGGAATTTAAGCTAAGTTATGACTGTAAACTGTAAATTTTGTCAAAGGAATCCCTTGAATTCCCTATGGGAATTCTAAGTCTGATCGAAAGCAAAACTCTTTGGACTTTCTAGAAAGTATTTGAAAAACAATATGAGTTTTGACTCGCTTAAAAAAGAAGGCAGTTTTTGCAAGTGCAGAAACAAGAAGATATTATTTATTCTCATCATAATTTTTCCAGTGAAAAAATAAACTTTCAAGCTGTAAAAAATAATTTTTAAGTTCAAATCTGAAACAGGTCAATTGCAAGCATAAAGTTCTCTACAGTCTTTAGTCTCTGTCTCTACTCTCTTTACTCTACAGTCTTTAGGCTACAGTTCTCTGTAGTCTCTACAATCTCTAGTTCTCTACAGGAAAAATGTGTAGTTCTCTGCAGTCTTTAGTCTCTGTCTCTACTCTCTTTACTCTACAGTCTTTAGGCTACAGTTCTCTGTAGTCTCTACAATCTCTAGTTCTCTACAGGAAAAATGTGTAGTTCTCTGCAGTCTTTAGTCTCTGTCTCTACTCTCTTTAGTCTACAGTCTTTAGGCTACAGTTCTCTGTAGTCTCTACAGTCTCTAGTTCTCTACAGGACTGTAGACGTAGAATCACTATTAATTCCATCTAAAATCCCTGTTAGATTCCTCATTATATTGTTTTGGCAAAATGTGTGTGTGTGTGTGTGTGTGTGTGTGTGTGTGTGTGTGTGTGTGTGTGTGTGTGTGTGTGTGTGTGTGTGTGTGTGTGTGTGTGTGTGTGTGTGTGTGTGTGTGTGTGTGTGTGTGTGTGTGTGTGTGTGTGTGTGTGTGTGTGTGTGTGTGTGTGTGTGTGTGTGTGTGTGTGTGTGTGTGTGTGTGTGTGTGTGTGTGTGTGTGTGTGTGTGTGTGTGTGTGTGTGTGTGTGTGTGTGTGTGTGTGTGTGTGTGTGTGTGTGTGTGTGTGTGTGTGTGTGTGTGTGTGTGTGTGTGTGTGTGTGTGTGTGTGTGTGTGTGTGTGTGTGTGTGTGTGTGTGTGTGTGTGTGTGTGTGTGTGTGTGTGTGTGTGTGTGTGTGTGTGTGTGTGTGTGTGTGTGTGTGTGTGTGTGTGTGTGTGTGTGTGTGTGTGTGTGTGTGTGTGTGTGTGTGTGTGTGTGTGTGTGTGTGTGTGTGTGTGTGTGTGTGTGTGTGTGTGTGTGTGTGTGTGTGTGTGTGTGTGTGTGTGTGTGTGTGTGTGTGTGTGTGTGTGTGTGTGTGTGTGTGTGTGTGTGTGTGTGTGTGTGTGTGTGTGTGTGTGTGTGTGTGTGTGTGTGTGTGTGTGTGTGTGTGTGTGTGTGTGTGTGTGTGTGTGTGTGTGTGTGTGTGTGTGTGTGTGTGTGTGTGTGTGTGTGTGTGTGTGTGTGTGTGTGTGTGTGTGTGTGTGTGTGTGTGTGTGTGTGTGTGTGTGTGTGTGTGTGTGTGTGTGTGTGTGTGTGTGTGTGTGTGTGTGTGTGTGTGTGTGTGTGTGTGTGTGTGTGTGTGTGTGTGTGTGTGTGTGTGTGTGTGTGTGTGTGTGTGTGTGTGTGTGTGTGTGTGTGTGTGTGTGTGTGTGTGTGTGTGTGTGTGTGTGTGTGTGTGTGTGTGTGTGTGTGTGTGTGTGTGTGTGTGTGTGTGTGTGTGTGTGTGTGTGTGTGTGTGTGTGTGTGTGTGTGTGTGTGTGTGTGTGTGTGTGTGTGTGTGTGTGTGTGTGTGTGTGTGTGTGTGTGTGTGTGTGTGTGTGTGTGTGTGTGTGTGTGTGTGTGTGTGTGTGTGTGTGTGTGTGTGTGTGTGTGTGTGTGTGTGTGTGTGTGTGTGTGTGTGTGTGTGTGTGTGTGTGTGTGTGTGTGTGTGTGTGTGTGTGTGTGTGTGTGTGTGTGTGTGTGTGTGTGTGTGTGTGTGTGTGTGTGTGTGTGTGTGTGTGTGTGTGTGTGTGTGTGTGTGTGTGTGTGTGTGTGTGTGTGTGTGTGTGTGTGTGTGTGTGTGTGTGTGTGTGTGTGTGTGTGTGTGTGTGTGTGTGTGTGTGTGTGTGTGTGTGTGTGTGTGTGTGTGTGTGTGTGTGTGTGTGTGTGTGTGTGTGTGTGTGTGTGTGTGTGTGTGTGTGTGTGTGTGTGTGTGTGTGTGTGTGTGTGTGTGTGTGTGTGTGTGTGTGTGTGTGTGTGTGTGTGTGTGTGTGTGTGTGTGTGTGTGTGTGTGTGTGTGTGTGTGTGTGTGTGTGTGTGTGTGTGTGTGTGTGTGTGTGTGTGTGTGTGTGTGTGTGTGTGTGTGTGTGTGTGTGTGTGTGTGTGTGTGTGTGTGTGTGTGTGTGTGTGTGTGTGTGTGTGTGTGTGTGTGTGTGTGTGTGTGTGTGTGTGTGTGTGTGTGTGTGTGTGTGTGTGTGTGTGTGTGTGTGTGTGTGTGTGTGTGTGTGTGTGTGTGTGTGTGTGTGTGTGTGTGTGTGTGTGTGTGTGTGTGTGTGTGTGTGTGTGTGTGTGTGTGTGTGTGTGTGTGTGTGTGTGTGTGTGTGTGTGTGTGTGTGTGTGTGTGTGTGTGTGTGTGTGTGTGTGTGTGTGTGTGTGTGTGTGTGTGTGTGTGTGTGTGTGTGTGTGTGTGTGTGTGTGTGTGTGTGTGTGTGTGTGTGTGTGTGTGTGTGTGTGTGTGTGTGTGTGTGTGTGTGTGTGTGTGTGTGTGTGTGTGTGTGTGTGTGTGTGTGTGTGTGTGTGTGTGTGTGTGTGTGTGTGTGTGTGTGTGTGTGTGTGTGTGTGTGTGTGTGTGTGTGTGTGTGTGTGTGTGTGTGTGTGTGTGTGTGTGTGTGTGTGTGTGTGTGTGTGTGTGTGTGTGTGTGTGTGTGTGTGTGTGTGTGTGTGTGTGTGTGTGTGTGTGTGTGTGTGTGTGTGTGTGTGTGTGTGTGTGTGTGTGTGTGTGTGTGTGTGTGTGTGTGTGTGTGTGTGTGTGTGTGTGTGTGTGTGTGTGTGTGTGTGTGTGTGTGTGTGTGTGTGTGTGTGTGTGTGTGTGTGTGTGTGTGTGTGTGTGTGTGTGTGTGTGTGTGTGTGTGTGTGTGTGTGTGTGTGTGTGTGTGTGTGTGTGTGTGTGTGTGTTTGTGTGTGTGTGTGTGTATTTGTGTTTGTTTCTTTGTTTGTGTGTGTTTGTTTGTGTGTTTTTGCGTTTTTGTGTGTTTGTTTTCGTGTTTGTGTGTGTGTGTGTGTGTGTTTGTGTGTGTATGTGTTTGTGTTGAGTCTCTTGAAGGTGTGAATGGATTATTTTGAAAATATTTTTTTGAACGTGTTTGCTTCATTTTTGCTTCTCCTCTCCCCTATTTTTTTTTTTTTTTTCTTTTTTTGATCATAGAACCTTGCGAGGGAGACTGTGTTGAAGTGTTTTTTTTACATTTATTGAGGAATAAATAAACTCTGAATTCCGGGTTTAGTGGTTAAAGAGCGATGGGCTGAGGAGGGGGATGCCCAACTCATACACATAGCTTACAATATTCTTAGCAGCTTAAAACTATCCGGATTGATGTCTCTATTCGTCAATTTCAAAATGCACGGAAGTTCCAGTTTAATATACCTAAACGACGTTAGTGTTGCATGAAATGACTGTTATATATTCGCCTAAAATGTATGCCATAATTATTCCCATCTACGTCATATTCAAAATACAAATATATTTCGTTTGCCCCTGAAACTGGCCCAATCCCTGTCAAAACATTTGCTACTACATGGTAAAGGAAGATAATTCTGGCCAGTTTGGAAACAAACTTATACCGCTTTCAGATTCAGCCATAATTTAAATTCATATTCTAGCTCAAAATTCTCATTAATTTTCGCAACAAAGACTTATTTTCTTGGAATTATCCGCGAGTCTTCTGATTCTCTAGCTGCAATTTCGAACCAGCCTGGTCAAAATTAAATTTATCTTGGCAAGATCAAGATCGTGTCCTTGTCGTTTTGGAGTCCATCGATGGTCGGTACAAAGAGAACGGTTATGCGCGTAGAGGAGTACAGAGATACAGAAAATTAAAGACAAATGAAAGCACTATCAAGAAAAAACCGACGATAAAAACAACATCTCAGCTATGTAGACACCGCACTTAAACTTCACTGTTAAGCGGAAAGTCGACAATACTTTCGCGACGCTTACCGAACCTGTCCACAAGCTGGTCCATTTTTGACTCAATACTGGTGAAATTACGTCTTAAAAGTCCATATATAACGTCAAAGAAAAAACTCCCAATCTCCTTTTACTGTCTGTGAATGTGTTCTTTTAAATGCGTAGTCCTAACAATCTTTTGAAAAACGTCGTATTTGCTCTGATTCGTGTTTGATAGAAGTCTAGAGTCCTCATAACTCTTCCGAAATAAAGACTTAATGTGCTTTCGATAATCCTTCGTCAATAATAACATAATAACGTAATATAATAACAATAATAACAGCAATAACATAATAACAATAATAACAGTAAAAGCATAATAACAAAAATTATATAAGAACAATAATAACATAATAACAATAATAACGTCAATAATACTCTAAACGCAAAGAGCCTCGTCTGGGGTGGGAGGACGTCATAAAGAAAGATTTAAATGAAATGGGAACTTCATGGGCGGGCGTAAAAAGGGAAGCTTTGAATAGATTGGGATGGACGAGGAGTGTGCGTAGCTGTGTTGGTCTCAGGCGGCTAGGTGCTGCAGTGAGTTGTTAGTAGTAGTAGTAGTAGTATTTATAATTTTCACTGCTACCACGGTTCATGTTATAGACCTTTGACTTGATGAATGAATGTGTCTTCAATGGTGAGAACTATTTCGTGGCTCTGATAGGCTTCAGTGAAAATATAGGGGGTTTGTCCAACCCCTTTCGGAAACTATGATATTGATTTCCCAATAATTTCCTGCAATTGTCTTAATATTCACTTATTTGATATTTTGACAAATTAGTCCTGAGTGGCTCAAGCCAACTTGAAGTTGACTTCACCACGCATGCGTCTAAGTCGAGAAGCGACACTACTTAATAATCATTTTGCCTGAAAAATAAGTTTTATTGACTTAGTGATTCAAGGGATTCAAACAGAATAATAACTTATACGGTTCATTCAATTGACTCTCATACAGCCCATAATCAAGGGTGGATGATAATTTAGATTATCGAATTCTTCCGAGTCTAAATATCAACAACCTTGTTTGACCTTTGGCTGGACAACGTAAAATTTCGAAACCATGCGCAAAACAACGTGCAGTCTATAGTAGCTTTTGC
Organism: Artemia sp. Qi Xiang Cuo; assembly: GCF_049724085.1. Lineage (NCBI taxonomy): Eukaryota > Metazoa > Arthropoda > Branchiopoda > Anostraca > Artemiidae > Artemia > Artemia sp. Qi Xiang Cuo. The sequence continues at coordinate 8,863,557 of NC_142804.1, forward strand.
TCAATCTCGTTTCTTTTGGCGCAGTATCCATGCAAAAGGAGCCAAATTATCATTTATACAAAATCTGTTCGCTGTGGCATCCTTTAGTAGAGGCTCATATTTTGATAAATGGTGTAAAATATTCAATATGTGTAAAAAATGTAGTAAACGTAAGTTATTCAGAAATTCCTCTTTACTCGAATGTAGTAGGAACATCTAAAATGACCTCACATTCCTACAAAAAGAAGGGTCAAGCAATTGCAATTGAAGCTAAGATATTGCATTGCAAAATCATAGGGGTCACCAAGGGGGAGGGTTAGACTCAGTAGACATTTCCCCTTCCTGAGGTATCAATTCGCGACAATTAAGGTAGGGGGCAAAATGTAATTTTCAAAATCTAGGGGGGTGTAACATATTCTATGTTTTAATTTGAACCCCTCCCCCATTTGACACCAAGATTAAGTCCTAGGTCGCTACTTTAAAAAACTACAACTGAAAATAGATTAACCGAAAAATCGCAAATAAATATTTCGGTTCTACCATGTACAACCCACTCGCAGACAAAAAGGAAATTATTTAGGTTTTGTTTGTAAACCCATCTAAGCTTGAAAGGACATTCTAAGGCCATCTATTTTTTTTTAATATGTATGGGTTTGATCTAAGAAATAAATGACCAAAGGCATGTTTTTCTTTGCTTGGAAAATTTTCGAAAATAAAATTTTGAATGACAATTCGAAACCTGGAAACCAGTGTAAATTTCTGTTACGTATATCTTTCAAGGGAGCTATTCTCATATGAATATAGTTTGAATACTCGCTCCATACTTCGCTATTTATGCTTTGAATATCACATGTAAATGTCTAAACCCTTTGAAACCATTTCATTTTTTATATATAAAATCTGATCATTTTTGTTGGCCCAAGTATCGAGAAGAGTGGAAATAAAATGTGACCATTCTAGTTGTCTAAAGTACCAAGAACAGTGGAAATAAAGTTTGGTCATTTTAGTTGGCTAAAGTACAAAGAACAGTGGAAATAAAGTTTGATCATTTTAGTTGGCTAAAGTGCCAGGAACAGTGGAAATAAAATTTGACCATTTTAGTTGGCTAAAGTACCAAGAATAGTGGAAATAAAATCTGATCACTTTAGTTGGCTAAAGTACTAAGAACAGTCGAAATAAAATTTTATCATTTTAGTTGGCTAAAGTACCGAGAACAGTGGAAATAAAATTTTATCATTTTAGTTGGCTTAAGTACCAAGAACAGTAGAAATAAAATTTGATCATTTTGGATGGCTAAAGTACCAAGAATAGTGGAAATAAAATCTGATAATCTTAGTTGGCTAAAGTACCAACCACAGTAGAAATAAGATTTGATCATTTTGGTTGGCTAAAGTACCAAGAACAGTGGAAATAAAGTATTATTATTTTAGTTGGCTAAAGTACCAAGAACAATGGAAATAAAATTTATCATTTTAGTTGGCTAAAGTACCAAGAACAGTGAAAATAAAATCTGATCATTGTAGTTGGCTAAAATACAAAGAACAGTGGAAAAAAAATTTGATCATTTTAGTTGGCTAAAGTACCAAGAACAGTAGAAATAAAATCTGATCATTTTAGTTGGCTAAAGTACCAAGCACAGCGAAAATAAAATCTAATCCTTTTAGCTGGCTAAATGGAAACTTACACAACCAGACATATTCAAAGAAATTAGGAAAAACAGGGAATTCAGTTTTGAAAGAAAAAGTCCTCCGTATGCAGCGAGGCAATCTTTGGTAGTAGCGGAAGCCAATTTGGAAAAAAAGAAGTGGGACCGGAATCAGTAAAAAATAAGCTGGAAACATAGGATACTTAACAGCTTAAGAAGGTGTAGCTTTATTGAAGAAGTGAGACATGCAGTCCCCTTATGAGTCTCTTTACGAGTTGTCTTTAAGAATCAGCAGATTGTTGATGTACGGTTTCTGACGGACGAAAAGTTCTATCAATTTGATTAATTATTTGTGCTTATATTTTTTTTTCATGGTTCAACGTGGCAACACTGACAAAAATGTGGCACTGCCCTAAAACTTCATAATTTTGAAATGACCAAAAGAAACATTAATGGTTTTCAGGCAAGAACGGACAGAAGATCTTTGTTTTAATGTCCTCGGTATTCTAAAAAAAATGAGTTAGTGAGTTTTAACTCTATCTCCTTATCTATTTCTAATGTCTTTAAGGTTTTTGATCAATCGTTCTTTATTCTAGTAATTGCTTTTAAAGGAGAAACAAATGAGTGGTAATTGTCTTGAAAAAAAGACTGTGTATAAAGATATTATTGATAGAAGGCAATAATGTCCATGGATTTGTCTGATTGCTAAACTGGCAAATCTCTGCGTGGAAGATCAAGGTCAAGTGATCTTTGAGATAAATGGCTCAGTCTGGATTAATCGGAAGTCCACAGAACGCAGAGTCACTCCCTTGTTAAGTTTTTTAGCTGGGACTATAAGAAATGGGCCTTTTGGTAATCATTAAAAAAAACCAGCTGTTTCAACTGAAAGTAAGGAGCAACATTAAAACTTAAGAAGAACAGAAAGTATCCCGTATATTAAGGGGGCTGCCCCCTTCTCAATCCTACACTCATTGCGCTAAGTTTTTTTATGCTCTAAAGGTGCTTCTTAGTCTAACTAAACGGGCCTTGGGCTATCAAGAGTGGTTTTTAGAGGATTAGGACAAAAAGTCAAACTTTAGCGTAAAGAGCGAGGGATCAAGGAGGGGCCAGCCCCCTCGTATATGTAGTAATTTCTCTTCGTTTTAAGTTTTAATGTTGCTCCTTTCTTTCAGTTGAAAAAACTGGGTTTCTTTTTTAAATTTAATTTCTGATTTTTTCAAATCATACCGGCAAATCCCCAAATCCTCCCACAAGAAATTCTTCCTGTAGGAAATTCCTATGCGAAAAATTCCTCTTGCATAAGATTCCTCCCAGAAAATTTCTTCCGAAGATTTCGTTCCTCTCCAAAAATTGCCCCCGGAAAATTCTCCCGGGCAATTCCTCCTGGAAAATTCTCTTTACTTTCACTTAAAAAAGAACTTGTTTTTTTAATTTAATTTGTATCATATTTCAAATCATGCCGGAAATCCCCCTTTGTTGAAAATTTACTCTAAGAAATTTTTCTCTCTCATGGAAAATTCATCCCCTAGAAAATTCCCCCACGAAAAACTTATCCCTTAGAAAATCCACTCACCTCTGTCAAATCCCTCGAGACAATTCCTTCCAAAATGGACTAGATTTTATTTATAAAAACAAAGTGAAATATAACAAAAGTGCAAATTGTGTAGGCCTTTCCTTGCCTTCAAGATTTAAAAACTGTTTTATTTTTCAATATTTCAATAAATAATTATTGGGTTAATATTTATAAAATATAATTCATGCTATTACTGCTAACAACTTGTTGCAGCACCAAGCCACCTGAGGCCAACGCAGTTGCGCACCCACCTCGTTTGCCCAATCTATTCAAAGCTTCAATCCTTGCCCCCTCCCAGGAAGTTCCAGTTTCCTTTAAATCTTTTCTGATGGTCTTGTTTTATTCCATTTTGGGGTCTTTATATTCATTTCCTCCATAGGACTTAAAAGTAGAAAAAAGTAAATAATCTAGGATTTTAGATGACTTGTTTTCTCTTTTTATCCTTTCCTTGCTGTCAAGGATGCCTATACCTGGTCAGAAAAATTTTCAACTTAATAAGTTATTCAAATCAACTGTTACTTTATTTTGACATTTTATTTGACATGTTGTTGAATAATATTTTCCCAAGTTTCAATTCCAATATATTTACAAGAAAACTGTATTTTGGTTAAGCTACAAAAATAAACAATTTTTCCCATGGGAGCGTTCAACTTCTTAGCATCAATGTGAAAAATATGTAGATTCCATCACATTTCATAGATTAAGTCCAGACAAAATGGGGAAATATGCAGAATGTATTGCAGCTTATGCCAAATAACCCTGTCTAAAATCTAAGATATGATTCATTTGGTCTGATTGTATTTGCGGTATTTATTTTCAAATCTTTTGCGTAGGAACTTGTAGATTGGCAAAAATTTGAAGGTTTAATTTGTGTCCATTCTGCTGACGAACACGGATTTTTATTATTTTATCTTAGAAAATTAAAGAACAGTCCAAAAATAAATCAAATATAAAACTAAAAGTCTCGTGATTCAGTGAATTTTACAGTATACATGCTCAACCGGTCCGCATTTCGGCTAAACATCGATAGATACTGTGAAGCACCATATACGCTGGAAATTATTTTTTGGAAAAAAAGAAAGAAGACAAAGAATACGCCATTAGACTTTACAGTCCCGACCGGTGGTGGTGATCTCCGTTTCATAGCCCTTCAGCCAGGAAGTGCAATGAAGAGTTGGGGGCCAGCCATTCGGTGCTTTTACACACCCTTCTTGCTTACCTTCTCCAGATTTCTCCAGGTACCCATTTAGAGCTTGGTTGACTCTAGCTGAGCTTACAGAGTCACACCACTAACCTCCCTTCCAAACCAAATAGCCAGCGAGGTCAGGACTCGAGCGCTCGTCCTCACGGACAAAGGATTATAAACGAAGTGCGCAAACTACTCAGCTAGGACAGCTCTATGGGGAGAGGGAAGAAGATTCCTCGCCAAAAAAAAGAGGAAAATCAATGTTCATCAATAGGAAATGTTATAGAATCGTCAAAATGGAGAGATTTAAAGGGTTCCTCAAGCTGTTAATATACTTAAATTCAGGTTTTGTCTGATATTCTAAACTGAAGTAGATCTAGTTTGCTTATTAATGCTATGCTATCAATCTGGTGAATAAGTATTTACTCATCAAATTTTGGTTTTTATTTTTTCGAATAAAAGGTTTAATTTTTTAGGTTAAAATGCATGTTTTTATTTTTACTGGTTTTTAAAATTTCAGGTGCCCCAGTAATCCTTAGTTCCCCTCTTTCAATATTAAATTCTCATTTTTAGACAAGGAGAATGCAATTCAACTTATAAACCCGAAAATATAAATAAACAGCCTGCAAAATGTAAAACCCAGAACCATCTCGTCTTCCAAAAAGCTCCTTTTGAGACACAGAATCTACGTTGGAAGCCTAAGACATATTTCCACCCTCAATCACCTTTTCTGCTTAATCTGAAATTGAAAAACTCAAACTTGAAACTGGCTACTACTCTCCTATTTTTTACATAATAAAAATGAAAGAAAAATAAATAGTAGTACAAACATCAATTGATTGACTTTAGGTAATAGCAATTTTGACTTTGTATCAGTAATTTATTTAGATAGTTGCCTTGACCCAGGGTGTCAAGATATGGGTCTTGACATAGGGGCAGATCCAGGATTTTTTTAGGGGGGGGCGGAATTGGTTGATCCGACAAAGAAAAATTTAGGGGGGGGGGCAAAATAGGTTGATCCGATAAACTTGCGTTAGGAGCAAGTTTAATTAACGCAAAATTGAGTTAATTAAGTAAACTACTCTACTTTAGGCTACGTTAGGGGGGGAGGGGGCGCGCCCACATCGCCTCCCCTGGATCTGCCACTGTCTTGACCCTCCCCCTTAAAAATATTATGAATACATTCGTATTTGCAGTAATACATAAAAAGTGCAAAGATTTTGGGTGGATGGTAAGGGGCTGATCAGGAACTATCATCTGTGCAAAACACATGTATATCCATAGAGATCCTTTAAATCTTCTTAGATTAAATGAATCAAATTCGAAATTTATTGATGCTGGAGCGTCAGGAACCCGATGAGATATGACCGCCCGGTTCTGCTCTTTTTCTAAAATATTTGCTCAACACAACTAATACGTCTATCCATTTCATTTTCTATCTATAAATCTATCTATTTACAATTAACATCCGTCTATCTTTGTCATTTGCTCCTAAACATAGAAATGATTGATTATGAAATTTTGCGAAAAAAAAGTGAAGAAGGAAAATTGAATGTTGTGCAGAATAGTACGCAGTTGGAAGGACTTAGAGGTCAAAACCCTTTAGATCTACAAAAAACGAGACGAATCCAAACTTAAGGCATTGAAAGATGTCCTGTGATGACAGATTACATCACTGAAAAAAAAAACTTAAAATAACTCTTTTTAGTACCAGACTAATTTTTTCTACTTTACTTTAAGATGAAAATTATTTGCGTGTGGCACAAGAAACTTTGGAGGAGTTGGATTGGTGCCTTGATCAATTGGAGGCAGTCCAAACTCATAGATCCGTTAGTGATATGGCTTCTAGTAAGGTATGTCCTTTAGATTTTTGCTATACTCACGTGTAATCGCATACGGATATTCAAATTTAAGGAATACTTGCAAATTTATAATAATAAATTGCAATAGAAGAAACATGCAAAATAAATTGCAAAATAAATTGCAAAAGAAGAAAATAAATGTGAAACGGTTTTATGATACCGGTTCGAGCTCTTTAATGAGTCAATTTTGAGCTAAATAATTAGCTTTCTTCCATGTTGAAAGTGATTAATAATGATAAAATATCTGCTATCTTTTTACGATATACTATGTCCCAAAAAGATAACAGAAAAAGGTATTTTACCAAATGTATAGGAGATGAATGAAACTTTTAGGAATGGATGCACAACCGAAACTAGGTCTGACCTAAGTGATGTCAAAAGAACATAATAATTGTTTTGACTTCAAATATGTAAAAGCCATCAATTTTGAATTTAACAATCATAAAGTTACATTTACATCAATAATCCTCGCATTCATCAATTTCGTCATCCACCTTGATAAAATTTTGTGACCTTGTGAGTTTTTCATTGTGATATTTGAGCTTGGTGGAGGTCAAAGCTCATAATTGTTCATTAAAGCCTTGTCAGGTCTGATGAGTACGGAGCTCACAAAACTCAAAGATGAGTTTGAAGACTTGTTATTGTTTCTTCACGGACGTCGTAATGATTTTGATTATGCTACATAACTCTGGTGATTTATTTTAATAAAAGTTAGATTATTTTGTCAAACACAATTCCAATATTCTGAAATTCTAAAATTTCCAAATAAAAGTAGGAACTATATCGCTATATCGTTAAGTTTGATGATGAGACTCGTCTAACAAAACACTGTGTGCTCGGTAGTTGCGTTAGTCATCTAGCAAAATCTTCAGTGTACTCAATTGAAAGGCTCGTCTAAAAGGTTTTGACTGAGAAGTGTTTTGCCTCGGATATCAATGTCTTTATTACCCAAAATAACAAAAATGGGTTCAAAAATGGAGTAAAAGAAAGCAAACGAAAAAGAAAGAATAGAAAAAGAAAGAATTAACACAGAAAACAAACTATTACGAATAACATAACATAGAAATAATACAAGCAACGTACGGATAATAACACACAAATAGTCTGCTGACGCATAGCGCAATGGAGGCTAATCGATCCAGCTATAATTGTAGTATAAAAGATGTTTTCTGGCTCAGTGCCAAGGGTGAATTGAAATACCGCTAAATGATTCCAAGTGTTTAATTTTTCTCTGTGTGACAGATAATTTTTATGGGCCAAGAATTTGTTTCTTCTGTTCTCCTTGGAATCCTAAGCCTTTCCTCAATTTCCTCGATTTCCGGTGAACATTCTTTTTTCATCATTTTTCAAAAGTAAAGTCTTATTGAAATTTATAACGATTTATGTTTATATAAGCTAAGAGTATAAAAGCAGTAAGTTATTGCAGACATCATTATTTTAGTGGAAGCTAATGTTATTCTTTAAACTATGGATTAGGATCGCTGCAGGATCGATTAAAGACAGTAGGGTTTATGGGAGCGGGCGCAATGCATTTTTTTCACCAAGGTACTCAAAATGAAAGGATTTGTCATAGAAGTTTCGGAAGGAGCTTTTTGATTAGAAAATGAAAATTCTAGTACCATTTTTAAGAGTCAAAACAAATTGGAGCACAACCAGCCCCCTTCCACAACCACCAATTCCCCAAACACAACCAATCAAAATATTGAGATATCCATTTTCTTCAACGTAGTTGAAACTTCCAGTAGTTATATTCTCTGGCGATGTCAACCTCCCTTCCCCCAAGCCTTCGGTACAAGGGTTGTAAGTTTTGCGATTCACCAATTGTTTACATGTGGTATTTTTTATTGAGAAAGGTGGGCGTGTTTAACCTTTAGTATCCAAAAAGGCAAAGGTCATTAAAAGTGAACCTTTCAGATAATGTTGAGGGGAGTGTTGAACTAAATCAAAGCACGTTATGTGCTTACAGGTTTTCAAAAGGTGTAACTCAAGAATGACTGAGTATATTAATTTGAAACTTTTAGAAATTAATGAGGGGAATAATCAATTGACCAAAAAGGCAATATTTGCATACTGCTACTACTACTACTACCAGTACTACTACTACCACCACTGCTACTGCTACTGCCATATTACCACTACAACCACTGCTTCTGTAGCGAGCCCTACCAAGGCTGAGGACATTGAAGTGGAAGTTCGGGTAAGTGTTGAGCCTAAATTTGAACTAAATCAAAACATAACTACCTGTATACAGCTTGTCAAAAGAGCGTATGAGTATTACCTTTGGAATGGCTTACCGCATCAGGCTGAAATTTCCAGGGCATCAGGAGAGGGATATTCAAATTACCAAGAGGTAACATATGCTCACTAATACTGCTATTAACGCTGCTGATACTACTGTTACTGCTACTACTAGTACAACACTATTGCTGCTGTTTGTGCTCCTACTACTACTACTGCTTTTATGATGCTAATACTATTAAGGGTAAGGGTATGAAGGTGAAAATTTGAGAGAATGTTAAGGGTAAATTTGAACTAAAACAAAACGTACAGATGTCAAAAGGACGTATCTCAGGAATGGATTACGGCATTAAGTTGGATCTTTCAGGGAATGCTGAAATGCTTTCAGGGAAAGATAAGATCAATTGACCAAAAGGCCATATGTGTACGGTACTACTAATACTACTACCGCTGTTACCTCTACTGCTCCAACTATTATTTCTATTGCAACTAATATTAACACTTTGAGTATTAAGATAAAACTTCAGGAAGTACTGAGGAGGAAGCTGAACTGAATTAAAACACACTATGAACATGCAGGTTATCAAAAGGGCATATTGGCATTATTATAGCAACGGCTAATCGTATTCTTTCAGGGCTTGATGAGGAAAATGTTCACTGACCAAAAGACAATATGCTTATACTACTGATTTGTGCATACTGCAAATAATGCTGCTCCTATTACGACAACTATTCAACTAATAAAGCTAAGCGTAAAAAGGCGAAGCATTCAAGAAATAATTAGGGGGATTTTGAACTAAATCAAAACGAACTATGTGTATGTAGATTCCGGTGTGCCTATGATACCAAGCTTCTAGTAGTCTATCCAGGTAATAAGTTTAAATCAAACTCTTAGAATGTATTTCAGTATTTTAAGTGGATTCAGAACTGACTGTCTTAAAAAATTGCCCAGGACAACCAAATATTTTTCCCCCTAAAAGTCAATAACCCCTAGAAATTGCTAATTTTATTCCCTTTCAGCTTCCATTGGTCGTAGTTCTTCTGAACAAAACAGAAAAAATCTTAAACATTTCTAAATATCCTAGACAATAAATACATTTTAAAGAACAGCAAAAATCTTTTCCGAACATTCCATTGCATTTTTTTTTTTTTTTTTTTTTTTTTTTTACCAGAACCGTTATTTGATCACGAATCATTTTTAAATCCGAATTATTGCAGATTCGAGTGCCTTCCAACGAACGCCTGTAGACATAATAGTGACCTGACTTGTAACTAATATAGTACCATTATAAATTTCAATGATAATTGTTTTGCCGTTTCTGTGGAATGATGCTGATATGATATGGAATAGTCTTAAGTCGATAGTCTTCACCATGTCTGTAGTTGTTGTACGAGCGTTGCATTTGTTACTGATGTTACTGCTACAGCCATTGCTACTACTGAAGCTTAGGGCATTAAGGTGGAGCTTTAGGCGGGTGTTGAACTAATCAAAACATACTATAAGCATGCAGATTGTCAAAAGGGTGTACTAGCAATATCTCAGGAACGACATAGATTATCAACTTGAAACTTTCAGCGTATGCTGAGGCGAATTTTGAACTAACCAAAAGCCACTATGTGCATTCTACTATTGCTATTACTACTACGATTACCGCAAGTAGTAAGGCTTGTGGTATTAAAGTGAATGTTTCAGGGAAAGCTTAGCGGGAGTTTCAACTAAAATAAAACAAAGTATATTCATGCAGGTTTCAAAGAGCATAGAAGCAATATCTTGGGAACGACTTAGAACATTCAACTGAAACTTTTCGGACATGTTGAGAGGAATGATTAACCAACCAACAGGTCCTGTATGCATGCTATTGAAACTACTGCTACTAATACTTCGGGAGTGATGATATTGATGATAGTCTAATGCTTGTGGAGAGTCGATAGTCTTTATCATGTCTGTATTTGTTGTCTCTTTGGAGTGACGCATATTTGATAATTTTAAGGCATAAGTCTCATCGGTTTCATAATTGCTTTTGACACTTGTTGAAGCAAATATGATAGTTGGATTCGATTCTCCTCGTTGTTTATATATCTTTTTGAAACTTAAAGTTTATTGGAAGCCACACCCATCTCTTCCTGTTGTGATTGCATGATTTGTGATCCAATGATCGCTCTTTTAACTTGTTACGATCTTTCCTTCATTATAATGCAGTCAAAAAAAAAAATCTTATTCCCTGACTATTTTCCCATTAATCCTTATCCCTAATCGAAAATTTCTCCCGTGCCCTTTACTGCTAGAGCCCCTCCCCAAGTCCAATGATATTAGATCAAAATTTTGAAAGAGCAATTTCGTTCAAAAATTTTGAACAGTCTATTAAGTATACCTTCAAGGTTAATATTGCCCCATTATTTTCATGAAGTATCTAAGTTAGCCATCTTTCACAGATTAGTTTTAGTAGAAAAGCTCATAAGTATTGTTTGCTAGATCTTTGAACGGATTCCACGAATTTCACGAGAATATAATCTGGAAACGGTACGGGTACCGGAGTAAATCAAAAGACGCTATGTGCACCCAACTTTTCAAATGAATTTGGTTCCTTTGTTTGACCCTATCCTTGATTCTCTTTTATTAGTTTCAACAGGATAGTGGTAAGGTATCATGCTTACCACTGTTAACAGCTAACTACTGTTAGCTGTTTCGTCATTAAAATACAGATAATTGTTCAGTTAAGTAGTCTATTAATATTTTTCTTTCAATAATTCCGAAACCCGGTAAAAAATTAATCACTATTTTAATAGGAATTTCGCAGGTTTTTAACTTTTGCTTGGTAACTTCAAGCTTAATGAATTTCATATATTTTGAATCAGCAAAAAAAAATCATTTGATGCACTAATTATCAATTTTTTTCAAGAGAGTCTGTTACTGTTAGCCCAGGCTGCTCCTTACACTTTTGTGTAAGGAGCGTCTTCTACAGGGTTACCACCCTGTAGTTGCAGGCTTATACAGGGTTACCACCTGGCGAGGGTGAAAAATCACTAGATTTTTGTGATTTGTTGGTTGATATGTTTTTTTTTCAATAATCTAGTGATTTATGTGCTGATTTAGTTATTTTTGTTTAGGCAATGTGAAAAATCACTAGAAATAATAATAATCACTAGGGGTGGCAACCTTGTGCTGCTACATATTTGACAGACCGGATCTTAGTCGATTACTAGTTTCAGAAAGAGCCACTACTAAATGCTTTAGACAATGTGGATAAAACGTCTTTATATTGTCCTGCGCACAAAGGTTAAATAGAAGCAACTAAATCAAGGTTGCCACCCCTAGTGATTTTTCACTATTTCCAGTGATTTTTTATGTTCCCTAAACAAGAAAATCACTAAATCAGAACATAACTTACTAGATTATTGTAGAAAATCGCTAAATCAAACAAAAATCGCTAAAATCTAGTGATTTTGTCCTCACCGGGTGGCAACACTGAACTAAATATGTTTTAGAAAATGTGAGCAAATTCAAATTTGAAGAGTAGGTTTCAAAACGCATCTTTACTGCACAAGACCTACCAATATTCCCATTTAAACACCTCTCGCTAGTATGTTATAATAGCTGCTACCATTGCAATTTTTTCCTTGTCTCTCATCCTTCAATGTGCTGAGATATAAAGGTTAAACAAAGGTTACAAAGGTTAAAAGCGTTCAAAGAATAAATAGAAGCAACTAAATCAGGTTTGCCACCTCTAGTGATTTATCACTATATCTAGTGATTTTTTATGTTCCTAAACAAAAGGAAATCATTCAATCAGAATATAAATCACTAGATTATTTTAGAAAATCACTAAATCAACCAAAAATCACTAAAATCTAGTGAATTTTTTCTCTCCGGGTAGCAACTCTGAACTAAATATGTTGTAGAAAACGAAGCAAAACCAAATTTGAAGAATAGGTTTCAAAACGCATCTTTACACTTTGCTAATGAACACTTACCAAAATTTTCACTTAAACACCTCCCCACTCTTGGGAAACTCCCTGACGACGCTAAAGACACCTTCTCTCAACTCTCTACCTTTTGTGTCGGCAAGATATAAATGCAATCTTTTATTTTAGTATATTATAACAGCCGCTACCGTTGCAATTTTCTCCCTGCTCCCCAATCCCTCAATGGGCTGGGATATAGCCCTAAGGTATTTTGAGGAGACACACACTTTCAGAAATCACGTACACCTGGTGGTACATGCCACTTGTGTTATGAGTTTGCCAAATATGACAGAAACTGTGCCGATTGTGGAGAAAATAGTCTCAAGTATGGCAGAAACTGTGCCGATTGTGGAGGAAACAGTCTCAAGTATGGCAGAAACTGTGCCGATTGTGGAGAAAACAGTCTCAAGTATGGCAGAAACTGTGCCGATTGTGGAGAAAACAGTCTCAAGTATGGCAGAAACTGTGCCAAGTGCGGCAGACCTGTGTGGCACACTAGGAATTCTGAGGTGTATGCGAGGTTTGTGGAAAGTGGGCATCGGGCGCCGAAACGTGGTGTCGTGGGATCTTTTACGTTGTCTAGGAAAGCATCCCAATCTTGAGGGAGCGCAGCAGTACTGAGACAAAATTGCGACGATATGCAAGATTTCGAAAAAAAATTGTGTTTTGATCAACTGCCAACTATCTTCACTTTTTATAAAAATATCCTCTTTTCATGTTTTGAACTTTCCATTGATGTAAATAAATTCCCAAATATGTTTTAGACTACACTAAGAAGTGGCTGTCATTAGCCATTATAACCCTTCTATCAATAGTAAGTGAACATTGTCTAAAAAGAATCAAAATACTTAACACCTTGTGACAGCGCAGTGGACAAAGCCGCTTTTCAAGGAGGCACACTTGTGCCTCTATAAAGAGGCGACCCACCACAATGTTAAGCGATTTCAGGTCCTAGAGGTCGCAGAGAGACGGCGGTAATTGCATTTTGTAGCCCAAGCTCAAACTAAGAAACTTGCAAAATTTCATCCTCCTCCGACTTTATCTTCATGGGGTAAACTGGGCCGGAAGTTTGGACCCTCCCACCACAGCCCCCTTTAACGTTGTCCGATTGGGCTGAAATTTAGAGGTTAAGCTTTCCTAGGGCCCGGGAGCTTATCCTCGAAATTTCAGCTCAATCCGATCACTCCTTCCCTGTTTTCAAAAAACCAAATATAGCCACTTAAAATTCATCTCTTTTTTTTTTCTTAGCCACGCCTACAGGCCACAGTTGGCAACGGATCCGGTTGAATGAGGACTCATTCGAAGCAGAATTCGACCTGTTAGGGCCTTTTGATATTTTCAGACCGAAAAAATTATCCCCCGAATTTACATTTACGAAAAACCTCGTTTTCCTATATTAGCCCATGTTAATTTTTCCCTCCACAACCCCCCTTTAACGTTGTCTGATCGGGCTGAAATTTAGAGGATAAGCTTTCCTGGGGCCTGGGAGCTTATCGTCGAAATTTCAGCTCAATCTGATCACTCCTTCCCTGTTTTCCAAAAACCACATATCAAGATTTTTGGGAATTTGCTTGCGTCGAAAATACCTTCTATTTGCTAAACAACAATTACTATTGTGTTTGTATAGTCCAGCGGCTGAGACTTCAGACTTTCAGGCGGAAAACTCGGGTTCGATTCACCATCAGAGCAACTTTTTTATATACTTTGAAAAGAAACTCAGTTTCTTTTTTAAATTATTTGAAAAAAATTACGTTTTCTAAAGAGTTAAAGAGGCTGAGTTACAAGGTCGACCCTTAAAACGTACAGGGATTAGGAGGCACAGTTGGGGGGCTGTTAAAGAGGCTGAGTCACAAGTTCGAACCTTAAAACGTACAGGGATTAGGAGGCACCCTGTACGACGTGATTTGAGTATTCAGGAAGTAAAAGCCTTAAGACAAGAATGTTCAAGAGCGGGGGTTTGGGGGCGGCAGCCCCCCAACTTTAACTCCTGACACGATCAGCTAACAGTTAGTCAAGCAATAATAAGTAATAAACTGTACAAAAACGTGCAGAAATTATTTGAAAAAAACTACGTTTTCTAAAGAGTTAAAGAGGCTGAGTTACAAGGTCGAACCTTAAAACGTACAGGGATTAGGAGGCACAGTTGGGGGGCTACCACCCCCAAACCCCCGCTTTCGCAGCCTTTAAATATAAAAAAAAATTTCTTTAAACTGAAAGTAAGGAGCGACATTAAAACTTAAAAAGAACAGAAATTATTCCGTATATGAAAGAGGCTGTGCCCTCCTCAACGCCTCGCTCTTTACGCTAAAGTTTTTATTGTTTAAAAAAAGAGTTGTGAGAAAGTCAAACTTTAGCGTAAAGAGCGAGGCGTTGAGGAGGGCACAGCCTCTTTCATATACGGAATAATTTCTGTTCTTTTTAAGTTTTAATGTCGCTCCTTATTTTCAGTTTAAAGAAATTTTTTTTTATATTTAAATGCTGCGAACTTGGGGGGTTTACGGGATGGTAGCCCCCAAACAGTGCCTCCTAATCACAGTACTTGTTCATGGTAGACCTTGTAACTCAGCCTCTTTAACTATTTAGAAAACGTAGTTTTTTTCAAATAATCTAGGTAAAGGACTCTGCGGTTCAATCCCTCATGTCGCAAGGAAGGTCAAGAATCGTAATCGTAATACATATTTTTTTTTTCTTCTCGTTGTTTGAATGTTTTTTTTTTTACATAAATAAACACTATTGCCTTTGTTTTTGCTGGCTTACTGCGGGGTATGTGGAAATTTATATATTTGTTAATCTGAGTTTTTTAGTCCCCAAACTGTCTATAAAGCTCAAACTGGCTTCCCTTTTAAAGTGAAAGAAAAGTACTTTCAAAAAGATTTAAAACAAATGGTGTCAACTAAGGGAAGGAGATACCCTCCTCTGGTATTTTGTGCCTCTCCCCCTCTCCCTTCTTTATTTAATAAATAATGATTTTTTGGTATTTGCATTGAAAATGCCTTTATTTGTCTTTTCAAAAATGAAGAAAAAAACAAAAAATTTCTTCCAAAATCTTCCAAGATATTCAAAATGCTTTATCTCTTCCCGCTCTATTAAATAAAAAAACAAGTTTTTTTAACTGAAAGTAAAGAGCAACATTAAAACTTAAAACGAACAGAAATTATTCCGTATATGAAAGGGGCTGTCCTCTCCTTAACCCCTCGCTCTTTACGCTAAAGTTTTTTATTGTTTTAAAAAATAGAGTTGTGAGAAAGAATCTAACTTTAGCGCAAAGAGAGAGGCGTTGAGGAGGGGACAGCCCCTTTCATATTCGGAATAATTTCTGTTCGTTTTAAGTTTTAATGTTGCTCCTTACTTTCAGTTAAAAAAACTTGTTTTTTTTTATTTTAATTTTTGAATTTATAGAGGTTTTGATTTTGGCTCACTGTAAAAGAATAATGAAACAAAATCATCATATTAATTTTACTTTTTTTTGGCTAAATGGCTTTCTCGAAAGTTGTTTAATTTTACTTACGAACGTTTTTATTAGTACTAAATATGCGTAGCTTACGAATTAACTTACGCAACGAATTTCTATATTCATATATTTTTATTAGGGGGTTTGTCAAATCAATACCTCACTCTTTACGCTAAAGTTCGAATTTTCTTCCAATTCTTTAAAAATGACCCCTTAATCACAAAGGCCGTTAATTAGAATAAATAGCTCTTATGAAAGTGCTAAAAGATCTTTTGCTTGAAGAGCGAGGTACTGACTAGGGGGCAAACCCAATCATATACTTAATAATTTTTGTTCGTTTTAAGTTTTGATGTTGCTCCTTACTTTCAGTTGAAAAACTTGATAATTTTTTTATTTAATTTCTGATCTTTTTTTAAATAATGCTGGGAAATCCGGCGCCCCCTTCATAGCGATGTTCTTTCTCCCATGAAAACTTCCTCCATGGAAAGATTCTCCATCATAACCCCTGATCCCCCACTACCAGAAAAAAATCCCCCCTGAATACGTCTGTGTACTTCCCAATAACCAATACTATATGTAAACATTGGGTAAAGTTCATAACTTTCAGCCCTTCCCCCAGGGACTTTGGGGAATTAGGTCATCCTAAAAGACATATTTATTATATTTTTCGAAGATGTTGAACAAAATGGCTATCTCAAAATTTTGATCGGGTGACATTGGTAAAAAAATGAGCGTGGGAGGGGGCCTAACTGCCCTCCATTTTTTTGGTAACTTAAAAAGGGCACTAGAACTTCTAATATCCACTCGGATGCCCTTCCACGATATTCTAGGACCACTGGGTCGATACGATCACTCCTGGGAAAAAAAACAACAAAATAACACACAAAAAACAAATAAACACGCATCTGTGATCTTTCTTCTGGCAAAAAATAAAAAATTCCACATTTTTGCAGATAGGAGCTTGAAACCTCTAAAGCAGGGTTTTCTGATACGCTGAATCTGATGGTGTGATTTGCATTTATATTCTATAGCTTTTAGGGGATCTTTCCTCCTTTTTTGGAAAATCAGCCAAATTTTCTCAGGCGCGTAACTTTTGATGGGTTCGACTAAACTTGATGAAACTTATATATTTGAAATCATAATTAAAATCTGATTCTTTTGATGTATCTATTGGTATCAAAATCCCATTTTTTAGAGTTTCGGTTACTATTGAGTCGGGTAGCTCCTTACCTACAGTTCGTTACCACGAACTGTTTGATTGGCGTGAATTAGTGGTACTGTTTTTTAAATATTGTTTTAGACGGATTTAATAAACTGATGTGCTGATTCTACAAACTATGTTGTATAACCTTCAAACGAATCTGGTTTTTTGACAATAATTGTTGAAAAAAATCTTCATACTGTATAAAAATACTCAAAAGATATCAATTAAAAAAAAAAAAGTTTATTCATGAAAGTAACGAGTGCAACTGAAACTGAAAGTGCACAAAATTACTGCTTTGCAGTTGAAATAATATATTTATGAAAAACTGTTAAATGAAAAACATATTTATGAAAAACTGGCTCATGATATTTCCTCATATTTGTAAAATTTTGGAAAATTAGCTTTATATGGAAAAGACTAAACCGACGCTCAGAACAGATTAGAAGCAGAAAAACCAGTAGAGAGGGGGGTGCTACTCGTGACAGCACCACGTGGTTTATGGTTTTCTCAGTGAGAATGAAAAAACAGGAATTTTCTCACTTGGAAAAACATGAATTTTCTCTTATTTATGGTTGTTTTCATGGATGGATATGTGTGTTGTTCGATTTATTTGATGTTTTTCTCGGATGTCAACATAAAATTATGGATGTTTTATGGTTTTTGTCAGTGAGAATTTGAAAAACATGAATTTTCTCACATTTATGTCTGTTTTCATGGTTTTTGTCAGTGAGAATTAGAAAAACAGGAACTTTGTCACATTTAAGGATGACAACAGCAATTCATGTCTGTTTTATGGTTTTCTCAGTGAGAATGGAAATGCTTGACGCGAATGTTACGAGATTGTTTGGCTAGCCTGTCCTGAGAACTTGATTTACATAATCGCTAGAGGGAAATTATTGATTCACGAAGTTGACATTAAGAAACATAGATGGATTCATTTTTGTTTGTCTAGCCTGGTCTGAGAACTTGATTTACATAATCGCTAGGGGAAATTATTGATTCACGAAGGGGAAATTAAGAAACAAACATGGCTTCATTGTTGTTTGGCTAGCCTGGTCTGAGAACTTTCTCACATTTTTGTATGTTTTTATGGTTTTTGTCAGTGAGAATTTGAAAAAACAGGAACTTTCTCACATTTTTGTATGTTTTTATGGTTTTTGTCAGTGAGAATTTGAAAAACAGGAACTTTGTCACATTTAAGGATGACAACAGCAATTCATGTCTGTTTTATGGTTTTCTCAGTGAGAATGAAAAAACAGGAACTTTCTCACTTGGAAAACCATAAACCACGTGGTCCTGTCACGACTAGCACCTGTGAACTTGATTTACATAATCGCTAGGGGAAATTATTGATTCACGAAGAGGGAATTATGAAACATTAAGGCTTCTTTAATCTTTAGGCCTGTCACGAGTAGCACCTGTGAAATTGATTTACATAATCGCTAGGGGAAATTATTGATTCACGAAGGGGAGAATTAAGAAACATTAAGGCTTCTTTAATCTTTAGGTCTGAGGGGTAAACGTTCTTTAGGTCAGAGAGAAAAATTAATATACTATTTTCAAATAGGGCTTCATTGATCTTTAGTGTCAGGAATTATAATTGACATCACTTGTTATCTTGGAATTATGCGGGAGTCTAAAGAGATAGAAATTCTATTTTTAAATACGGCTTCACGGAGCTTTAAGTCGGAGAGGTAAATTGATATTCTAACGAAACCCTAATAGTTTAGCTAGGAAAATTTATGAGATGAAGAGATTAACGTAGGAAAGGGTTTCCTAGAAATTTGAAATGCGTTAGCGCATAGATGCCATACAAAAGGAACACGCTGAAATTACGTTTAGGGATTATTTGGGCGAAACGGTTTTATCCATTTTATGGGATTATTTCGGCGAAACCGTTAGAGACATTTTGAAAGAAGATTTTAGAAAGGGTTTTAGAAGAGGTTTTGAGTGTGGTCGTTATAATACACAAGTTCCATTTGAACAGTGTTGTGAGGTCCTCTACCCCAACCCCAAAGGATTCCGATCCCCCACCACAACCCCGAAGGAAGCCCCCGGTACTCAAAGGCCCCCCAAGCTCCCATAGAGCCCCAACCCCCCAAACGCCCTCCTCAGACCCTCAAAGACCCTCCTCTGGTCCTCAAAGGGCCCCCGGACCCCCAAAGGGTACCCCGGACCCCAAAGGGCACCCCGGACCACAAAGGGCACCCCGGACCCCAAAGGCCCTCCCCCGGTCCTCAAAGGGCCCCCCTGGCCCCAAAGGGCCCCCCTCCCTCTTCCTCCCTCCTCCCCCTTCCCCTCCCCTCCTCCTCCTCCTCCTCCTCCTCCTCCTCCTCCCTCCTCCTCCCACCTCCCCTCCCCTCATCCCTCCTCCTCCTCCTCCCACCTCCCCCCCTCCCCTCCTCCTCCTCCTCCTCCCCTCCTCCTCCTCCCTCCTCCCTCCTCCTCCCACCTCCCCTCCCCTCATCCCTCCTCCTCCTCCTCCCACCTCCCCCCCTCCCCTCCCCTATTTTTTATACTTTTTTTGTGCATTGAGACACAGAAGGGACATCCCTCCCCCAAGGGTCCCCCAAACACCCTCCCCGGGCCCCCCTCCCAAAGAGTTCCCCTCTCCATTTTTTTTTTAATACTTTTTTATTGCTTGTTTATATATTTTCTTAAAAATTTCTATTCATAATTTCATTCCTAAAACCATTTTACAAACTCAAATATTCCCCACCCCAATTTGTAAATACTTTCTTGAATTTTTTAACATGGTATTTTTTTAACTTTTTACGTATCTTAAAATGACATGAAATATGGTTACGACTCTACCAATCATACTCTGCGCTTGTTCATGGACACGACGTGGCTTTCCCACTGGTACTCTATGGCAGGTTATCGACACTACCTAGTTTATTGCATGCATTAAATCAGTATTTTTTACGCAGTGGAAGGATAAACACACAATTCATATCTGTAAAAAAAGTGAGGATGAATTATTTGACGAACGTATGTGCACATGAAAAAATCATTGTCGTATTGAATGCTGACAAGGAGAAATACCTGAACTATGAAACGAGTGCAAGCGGTAACACTATTGGAAATGTATGCATGCGTTGTCATGACAGCGAGAAGTTAGATTTCTTTGGAGTCCCCAAGAATTTCAATCGTGTAAACGGTGGATATTCAAGAGTATCATTACCAGAGAAATTAGTGCTCAAAGAGAATGCAAACTTAAAAATAATTGTCGATGATCGGGGACAACTCCTTGCTACGGCTTCTGTTAACACATTACCTGTTGATAAATCCTATCATTCTCTTTCCGGTATTAGTATTTTAAAGAGAACAAGAAGAAGACAAGCATACTCCTGCACCAACATCATAAATCATATCTTGTCAATGTGTCAAAACTGCCATCTATGTAAAAATAATGTGACAATAGACAGTGAAATCGCAGCCAGAATAAAAAGGACATTAGCAGACAATATCATCAATGAATATAAAGATGAATTGACGGAAAGTGAAGCACAAGTGTACTAATAATGTGTAATAATGTATTTAACGTATTTTTATATTAATATTCTACATGCCATCATTTCATTAAAAATATTTTATGCATTATTTTGTTAAGTGTTCATTATTTTTAGGGTTTGGCAGAACGTTAACGTTCAGAATATCTATTAAAAAGGTCAGAGATGAAATAAAAAGAATTTTTAGAGATAGAGATGCTACTAGCAGACTCAATTTTTCACGGAAGATAAAAAAGTTCAAGTTCTCGTCGGAATTTTATCAAAGAACACAATTAATTTCTAATTTCTACAGAGAAAATAAAAATCTTCCACTTCAGTTCTTTATTTCACAAAGACATAAAGAAATTTAAAGTTCAATTCTAAATTTTTCGGTGGAAGATACAAAAAGTAATACCATACTTGTGAATATTTTCATGGCAGATAAAAAGTTCTAGTTCAATTTAAAATTTTCTCAACGAAGTGAAGAAAAGTTCAAGTTCTCTACTGAACTTTACCAAAGAACACGCTTCAATTCTAATTTCCACAGAGAAAACAAAAATCTTCCACTTCAGTTCTTTATTTCACAAAGACATAAAGAAATTTAATGTTCAATTCTAATTTTTCGGTGTCAGATAGGAAAAGTTATGCTATGATTTTGATTATTTTCTATGAATGTAAAAAGTTCTAGTTCATTTTAAAATTTTCTCAACGAAGTGAAGAAAAGTTCAAGTTCTCTTCGGAATTTTACCAAAGAACACACTTTAATTCTAATTTCTACAGAGAAAGCTAAAATCTTCCACTTCAGTTCTTTATTTCACAATGAGATAAAGAAATTTAAAGTACAGTTCTAATTTTTCGGTTGGAAGATAGAAAAAGTAACACCATACTTATGAATATTTTCATGGAAGATAAAAAGTTCTAATTCAATTTAAAATTTTCTCAACAAAGTGAAGAAAAATTCCAGTTCTCTTCTGAATTTTACCAACGAACGCACTTCAATTCTAATTTCTAAAGAGAAAACAAAAATCTTCCACTTCAGTTCTTTATTTCACAAAGACATAAAGAAATTTAAAGTTCTATTCTAATTTTTCGGTGGTAGATAGGAAAAGCAATACCCTACTTGTGAATATTTTCTCGGAAGATAAAAAGTTCTAGTTCATTTTTAAATTTTCTCAACGAAGTCAAGGAAAGTTCAAGTTCTCTTCGGAATTTTACCAAAGAACACGCTACAATTCTAATTTCTCCAGAGAAAACAAAAATATTTCACTTCATTTCTTTATTTCACAAGACATAAAGAAATTTAAAGCTATATTTTCATTTTTAGGTTGGAAGATAGAAAAAGTAATACCATACTTGTGAATATTTTCATGGAAGATAAAAAGCTCTAATTCAATTTAAAATTTTCTCAACAAAGTGAAGAAAAATTCCAGTTCTCTTCTGAATTTTACCAAAGAACGCACTTCAATTCTAATTTCGACAGTGAAAACAAAAATCTTCCACTCCAGTTCTTTATTTCACAAAGACATAAAGAAATTTAAAGTTCTATTCTAATTTTTCGGTGGTAGATAGGAAAAGCAATACCGTACGTGTGAATATTTTCACGGAAGATAAAAAGTTCTAGTTCATTTTAAAATTTTCTCAACGAAGTCAAGTAAAGTTCAAGTTCTCTTCTGAATTTTACCAAAGAACACGCTACAATTCTAATTTCTCCAGAGAAAACAAAAATCTTTCACTTCATTTCTTTATTTAACAAAGACATAAATAAATTTAAAGTTCTATTCTAATTTTTAGGTTGGAAGATAGAAAAAGTAATATCATACTTGTGAATATTTTCATGGAAGATAAAAAGTTCTAGTTCAATTTAAAATTTTCTCAACGAAGTCAAGGAAAATTCAAGTTCTCTTCTGAATTTTACCAAAGAACACACTTCAATTCTAATTTCGCCAGAGAAAACAAAAATCTTCCACTTGAGTTGTTTATTTCACAAAGACATAAAGAAATTTAAAGTTCAATTCTAAATTTTTTTCGGTTGGAAGATAGAAAATGCAATACCATACTTGTGAATATTTTCACGGAAAATAAAAAGTTCTAGTTTAATTTAAAATTTTCTCAACGAAGTGAAGAAAAGTTCAAGTTCTCTTCTGAACTTTACCAAAGAACACGCTTCAATTCTAATTTCCACAGAGAAAACAAAAATCTTCCACGCCATTTTTAAGTTCACCAAGACATGAAAAATTTAAAGTTCAATTCTAATTTTTCGGTGACAGATAGGAAAAGTTATACTATGATTTTGATTATTTTCTATGAAGGTAAAAAGTTCTAGTTCATTTTTAATTTTCTCAACGAAGTGAAGAAAAGTTCAAGTTCTCTTCTGAATTTTACCAAAGAACACACTTTAATTCTAATTTCTCAAGAGAAAACAAAAATCTTCCGCTTCAGTTGTTTATTTCACAAAGACATAAAGAAATTTAAAGTTCAATTCTAAATTTTTCGGTGGTAGATAGGAAAAGCAATACCGTACTTGTGAAATATTTTCACGGAAGATAAAAAGTTCTAGTTCAATTTTAAATTTTCTCAACGAAGTCAAGAACAGTTCAAGTTTTCTCTTCTGAATTTTACGAAATAACACGCTACAATTATAATTTCTCCAGAGAAAACAAAAATCTTCCACTTCAGTTCTTTATTTCACAAAGACATAAAGAAATTTAAAGCTCAATTCTAATTTTTCGGTGGTAGATAGGAAAAGCAATACCATACTTGTGAATATTTTCATGGAAGATAAAAAGTTCTAATTCAATTTAAAATTTTCCCAACGAAGTCAAGGAAAGTTCAAGTTCTCTTCGGAATTTTACCAAAGAACACACTACAATTCTAATTTCTCCAGAGAAAACAAAAATCTTCCACTTCAGTTCTTTATTTCACAAAGACATAAAGAAATTTAAAGTTCAATTCTAATTTTTCGGTTGGAAAATAGAAAAATCAATACCATACTTGTGAATATTTTCATGTAAAATAAAAATTTCTAGTTTAATTTAAAATTTTCTCAACAAAGTGAAGAAAAGTTCAAGTTCTCTTCTGAATTTTACCCAAGAACGCATTTCAATTCTAATTTCGACAGGTAAAACATAACTCTTCCACGTCAGTTTTAAGTTAACCAAGAGATAAAGACATTTAAAGTTCACTTCTAATTTTTTTGTGACGGATAGGAAAAGTTATACTATGATTTTGATTATTTTCTATGAAGGTAAAAAGTTCTAGTTCATTTTTAATTTTCTCAACGAAGTGAAGAAAAGTTCAAGTTCTCTTCTGAATTTTAACAAATAACACACTTTAATTCTAATTTCTCCAGAGAAAACAAAAATCTTCCACTTCAATTGTTTATTTCACAAAGACATAAAGAAATTTAAAGTTCAATTCTAAAATTTTCAGTGGTAGATAGGAAAAGCAATACCATACTTGTGAAATTTTTTCCCTGAAGATAAAAAGTTCTTGTTCAATTTTAAATTTTCTCAATGAAGTCAAGGAAAGTTCAAGTTTTCTACTGAATTTTACCAAAGAACACACTACAATTCTAATTTCTCCAGAGAAAATAAAAATCTTCCATATAAGTTCTTTATTTCACAATGACATAAAGAAATTTAAAGTTCAATTCTAAATTTTTCGGTGGCAGATAGAAAAAGTAATACCACACTTGTGAATATTTTAACGGAAGATAAGATGTTATAGTTCATTTTTTAATTTTCTCAACGAAGTGAAGAAAAATTCAAGTTCTCTTCTGAATTTTACCAAAGAACACACTTTAATTCTAATTTCGCCAGAGAAAATAAAAATCTTCCAATTCAGTTCTTTATTTCACAAGGACATAAAGAAATTTAAAGTTCATTTCTAAATTTTTTGGTTGAAGATAGAAAAAGTAATACCATACTTGTGAATATTTTCCCGGAAGATAAAAAGTTATAGTTCAATTTAAAATTTTCTCAACGAAGTGAAGAAAATTTCAAGTTCTCCTCTGAACTCTACCAAAGAACACACTTCAATTCTAATTTCTCCAGGGAAAACAAAATCATCCACTTCAGTTCTTTATTTCACAAAGGCATAAAGAAATTTAAAGTTCAATTCTAAATTTTTCGGTGAGAGATAGAAAAATTAATATCATACTCTTCAATATTTTCACAGAGGATAAATATCATACAGGTGAATATTTTCCCGGAATATAAAAAGTTCAAGTTCAATTTTAAATTTGCTCAACGAAGTCAAGTAAAGTTCAAGTTCTCTACTGAATTTTACCAAAGAACACGCTTCAATTCTAATTTCCCCAGAGAAAACAAAACTCTTCCACTTCAGTTCTTTATTTCACAAAGACATAAAGAAATTTAAAGTTCAATTCTAATTTTTCGGTGGAAGATAGAAAAAGTAATACCATACTTGCGAATATTTTCACAGAAGATAAATACCATACATGTAAATATTTTCCCGGAAGATAAAAATTTCTTGTTCAATTTTAAATTTTAACAACGAAGTGAAGAAAAGCTCAAGTTCTCCTCTGAATTTTCTTAAAGAAGTGAAAAAAGTTTGCCCAATTCTGAATTTTACCAATGAAAATGAAAAAGCTCCCACTTCAGTTCTTAATTTCACAAACTATGTTAAGTTAGGTTAGGTTAGCCCACGTACGCGTCACTTAGGTTAGCTTAGGTTAGGTGAGAGACAGGCAAAAAGTTAGGTGTATGATTAGGTTAGGTTAGGTTAGATTAAGTTAGCTTAGGTTAGATTAAGTTAGGTTAGGTTAAGTTAGGTTAGGCTAGGTTAACCTACGTACGCGCGCGTACGTAGGCTAACCTAGCCTAACCTAACTAACCTAACCTAATCTAACCTAAGCTAACTTAATCTAACTAACCTAACCTAATCATACACCTAACTTTTGCCTGTCTCTCACCTAACCTAAGCTAACCTAAGTGACACGTACGTGGCTAACCTAACCTAACTTAACCTAGTTTGAGAAATTAAGAACTGAAGTGGGAGCTTTTCATTTTCATTGGTAAAATTCAGAATTAGGCAAACTTTTTCACTTCTTTAAGAAAATTCAGAGAAGAACTTGAGCTTTTCTTCACTTCGTTGTGAAAATTTAAAATTGAACTAGAACTTTTATCTTCCGGGAAAATATTTACATGTATGGTATTTATCTTCTGTGAAAATATTCGCAAGTATGGTATTACTTTTTCTATATTCCACCGAAAAATTAGAATTGAACTTTAAATTTCTTTATGTCTTTGTGAAATAAAGAACTGAAGTGGAAGATTTTTGTTTTCTCTGGAAATTGGAATTGAAGCGTGTTCTTTGGTAAAATTCAGTAGAGAACTTGAACTTTCCTTGACTTCGTTGAGCAAATTTAAAATTGAACTAGAACTTTTTATCTTCTGGGAAAATATTCACCTGTATGGTATTTATCCTCGGTGAAAATATTCACGAGTATGATATTAATTTTCCTATCTCTCACCGAAAAATTTATAATTGAAATTTAAATTTCTTTATGCCTTTGTGAAATAAATAACTGAATTGGAAGATTTTGTTTTCTCTGGAGAAATTAGAATTGAAGTGTGTTCTTTGGTAGAGTTCAGAGGAGAACTTGAACTTTTCTTCACTTCGTTGAGAAAATTTTAAATTGAACTATAACTTTTATCTTCCGGGAAAATATTCACAAGTATGGTATTACTTTTTCTATCTTCCACCAAAAAATTTAGAATTGAACTTTAAATTTCTTTATGTCTTTGTGAAATAAAGAACTGAATTGGATGATTTTTATTTTCTCTGGCGAAATTAGAAATGAATTGTGTTCTTTGGTAAAATTCAGAAGAGAACTTGAATTTTTCTTCACTTCGTTGAGAAAATTTTAAATTGAACTAGAACTTTTTATCTTCCGGAAAATATTCACAAGTGTGGTATTACTTTTTCTATCTGCCACCGAAAAATTTAAATTGAACTTTAAATTTCTTTATGTCATTGTGAAATAAAGAACTTATGTGGAAGATTTTTATTTTCTCTGGAGAAATTAGAGTTGTATTGTGTTCTTTGGTAAAATTCAGTAGAAAACTTGAACTTTCCTTGACTTCATTGAAAAATTTTAAATTGAACTAGAACTTTTATCTTCCGTGAAAATATTTCACAAGTACGGTATTGCTTTTCCTATCTACCACTGAAAAATTTAGAATTGAACTTTAAATTTCTTTATGTCTTTGTGAAATAAACAACTGAAGCGGAAGATTTTGTTTTCTCTGGAGAAATTAGAATTAAAGTGTGTTCTTTAGTAAAATTCCGAAGAAACTTGAACTTTTCTTCACTTCGTTGAGAAAATTAAAAATGAACTAGAACTTTTTCCTTCATAGAAAATAATCAAAATCATAGTATAACTTTTCCTATCTGTCACCGAAAAATTAGAATTGAACTTTAAATTTCTTTATCTCTTGGTGAACTTAAAAATGACGTGGAAGATTTATGTTTTCTCTGTCGAAATTAGAATTGAAATGCGTTCTTTGGTAAAATTCAGAGAAGAACTTGAATTTTTCTTCACTTTGTTGAGAAAATTTTAAATTAAACTAAAACTTTTTATTTTCCGTGAAAATATTCACAAGTATGGTATTGGTTTTTCTATCTTCCAACCGAAAAATTAGAATTGAACTTTAAATTTCTTTATGTCTTTGTGAAATAAAGAACTGAAGTGGAAGATTTTTGTTTTCTCTGGAGAAATTAGAATTGAATTGTGTTATTTGGTAAAATTCTAAAGAGAAATTGAACTTTCCTGCACTTCGTTGAGAAAATTTAGATTGAATTAGAACTTTTTATCGTCCGTGAGAATATACACATGGAGTGAATTTATGGTAACCACTCCCCTAGAAAAAATAGCCGATTGCTTTAATTTAATTTTTTCTCTTTGAAATAAATACCTGTATTGGTAGATTTTTGTTTTATATGGTTATATTAGAATTGTATAGTGTTATTTGTTAATATTCAGAAGTGAAAAATTTAACTATTCTTGACTTCATTGAGAAAATTTTAAATTGAAATAGAACTTTTTATCTTCCGTGAAAATATTTTGCAAGTACGGTATTGCTTTTCCTATCTACCACCGAAAAATTTAGAATTGAACTTTAAATTTCTTTATGTCTTTGTGAAATAAACAACTGAAGCGGAAGATTTTTGTTTTCTCTGGAGAAATTAGAATTAAAGTGTATTCTTTGGTAAAATTCGGAAGAGAACTTGAACTTTTCTTCACTTCGTTGAGAAAATTAAAAATGAACTAGAACTTTTTACCTTCATAGAAAATAGTTATAATCATAGTATAAATTTTCCTATCTGTCACCGAAAAATTAGAATTGAACTTTAAATTTTTCATGTCTTGGTGAACTTAAAAATGACGTGGAAGATTTATGTTTTCTCTGGTGGACATTAGAGTTGAAGCGTGTTCTTTGGTAAAGTTCAGAAGAGAACTTGAACTTTTCTTCACTTCGTTGAGAAAATTTTAAATTAAACTAGAACTTTCTATTATCAGTGAAAATATTCACAAGTATGGTATTACTTTTTCTATCTTCCAACCGAAAAAAATTTAGAATTGAACTTTAAATTTCTTTATGTCTTTGTGAAATAAACAACTCAAGTGGAAGATTTTTGTTTTCTCTGGCGAAATTAGAATTGAAGTGTGTTCTTTGGTAAAATTCAGAAGAAAACTTGAATTTTCCTTGACTTCGTTGAGAAAATTTTAAATTGAACTAGAACTTTTTATCTTCCATGAAAATATTCACAAGTATGGTATTACTTTTTCTATCTTCCAACCGAAAAATTAGAATAGAACTTTAAATTTCTTTATGTCTTTGTGAAATAAAGAAATGAAGTGAAATATTTTTGTTTTCTCTGGAGAAATTAGAATTGAAGTGCGTTCTTTGGTAAAATTCAGAAGAGAACTTGAACTTTCCTTGACTTCGTTGAGAAAATTTTAAAATGAACTAGAACTTTTTATCTTTCGTGAAAATATTCACACGTACGGTATTGCTTTTCCTATCTACCACCGAAAAATTAGAATAGAACTTTAAATTTCTTTATGTCTTTGTGAAATAAAGAACTGAAGTGTAAGATTTTTGTTTTCTCTGTCGAAATTAGAATTGAAGTGCGTTCTTTGGTAAAATTCAGAAGAGAACTGAAATTTTTCTTCACTTTGTTGAGGAAATTGTAAATTGAATTAGAACTTTTTATCTTCCATGAAAATATTCACAAGCATGGTATTGCTTTTTCTATCTTCCAACCGAAAAATTAGAATAGAACTTTAAATTTCTTTATGTCTTTGTGAAATAAAGAACTGAAGTGAAAGATTTTTGTTTTCTCAGGAGAAATTAGAATTGTAGCGTGTTCTTTGGTAAAATTCCGAAGAGAATTTGAACTTTCCTTGACTTCGTTGAGAAAATTTTAAATTGAACTAGAACTTTTTATCTTCCGTGAAAATATTCACAAGTAGGGTATTGCTTTTCCTATCTACCACCGAAAAATTAGAATAGAACTTTAAATTTCTTTATGTCTTTGTGAAATAAAGAACTGAAGTGGAAGATTTTTGTTTTCTCTGTCGAAATTAGAATTGAAGTGCGTTCTTTGGTAAAATTCAGAAGAGAACTGGAATTTTTCTTCACTTTGTTGAGAAAATTTTAAATTGAACTAGAACTTTTTATCTTCCGTGAAAATATTCATAAGTATGGTATTACTTTTTCTATCTTCCAACCGAAAAATTAGAATTGTACTTTAAATTTCTTTATCTCTTTGTGAAATAAAAAACTGAAGTGGAAGATTTTAGCTTTCTCTGGAGAAATTAGAATTTAAGTGTGTTCTTTTGTAAAATTCAGAAGAGAACTTGAACTTTTCTTCACTTCTTTGAGAAAATTTAAAAATGAAATAGAACTTTTTACCTTCATAGAAAATAATCAAAATCATAGCATAAATTTTCCTATCTGACACAGAAAAATTAGAATTGAACTTTAAATTTCTTTATGTCTTTGTGAAATAAAGAACTGAAGTTGAAGATTTTTGTTTTCTCTGTGGAAATTAGAATTGAAGCGTGTTCTTTGGTAAAGTTCAGAAGAGAACTTGAACTTTTCTTCACTTCGTTGAGAAAATTTTAAATTGAATTAGAACTTTTTATCTTCCATGAAAATATTCACAAGTATGGTATTACTTTTTCTATCTTCCAACCGAAAAATTTAGAATTGAAATTTAAATTTCTTTATGTCTTTGTGAAATAAGGAACTGAAGTGTAAGATTTTTATTTTCTCTGTAGAAATTAGAAATGAATTGTGTTCTTTGATAAACTTCCGACGAGAACTTGAACTTTTTTATCTTCCGTGAAAAATTGAGTCTGCTAGTAGCATCTCTATCTCTAAAAATTCTTTTTCTTTCATCTCTGACCTTTTTAATAGATATTCTGAACGTTAACGTTCTGTCAAACCCTAAAAATAATGAACACTTAACAAAATAATGCATAAAATATTTTTAATGAAATAATGACATGTAGAATATTAATATAAAAATACGTTAAATACATTATTACACATTATTAGTACACTTGCGCGTCACTTTCCGTCAATTCATCTTTATATTCATTGATGATATTGTCTGCTAATGTCCTTTTTATTCTGCCTGCGATTTCACTGTCTATTGTCACATTATTTTTACATAGCTGGCAGTTTTGACACATTGACAAGATATGATTTATGATGTTGGTGCAGGAGTATGCTTGTCTTCTTCTTGTTCTCTTTAAAATACTAATACCGGAAAGAGGATGATAGGATTTATTAACAGGTAATGTGTTACCAGAAGCCGTAGCAAGGAGTTGTCCCCGATCATCGACAATTATTTTTAAGTTTGCAGTCTCTTTGAGCACTAATTTCTCTGGTAATGATACTATTGAATATCCACCGTTTACACGATTGAAATTCTTGGGTACTCCAAAGAAATCAAACTTCTCGCTGTCATGACAACGCATGCATCCATTTCCAATGGTGTTACCGATTGCACTCGTTTTATAGTTCAGGTATTTATCCTTGTCAGCATTCAATACGACAATGATTTTTTCATGTGCACATACGTTCGTCGAATAATTCATCCTCACTTTTTTACAGATATGAATTGTGTGTTTATCCTTCCACTGCGTAAAAAATACTGATTAAATGCATGCAATAAACTAGGTAGTGTCGATAACCTGCCATGGAGTACCAGTGGGAAAGCCACGTCGTGTCCATGAACAAGCGCAGAGTATGATTGGTAGAACCGTAAGCATATTTCATGTCATTTTAAGATACGTAAAAAAGTTAAAAAAATACCATGTTAAAAAATTCAAGAAATTATTTACAAATTGGGGTGGGGACTCTTTGAGGTTGGAAAATGGGTTTAGTACTTAATTTATTAATGTAACTTGTTAATAAAAGATATAATAAAGCAATAAAAAAGTATTAAAAAAAAAATGGAGCGGGGAACTCTTTGGGGGGGGGGCCCGGGGAGGGTGTTTGGGGGACCTTTGGGGGAGGGATGTCCCTTCTGTGTCTCAATGCACAAAAAAAGTATAAAAAATAGGGGAGGGGAGGGGGAGGTGGGAGGAGGAGGAGGAGGGATGAGGGGAGGGGAGGTGGGAGGAGGAGGGAGGAGGAGGAGGAGGAGGAGGAGGGGGAGGGGGGAGGGGGAGGAGGAGGAGGAGGAGGAGGGAGGGGGAGGAGGAGGAGGAGGAGGAGGAGGAGGAGGAGGAGGAGGAGGAGGAGGGGAGGGGAAGGGGGAGGAGGGAGGAAGAGGGAGGGGGCCCTTTGGGGCCAGGGGGGCCCTTTGAGGACCGGGGGAGGGCCTTTGGGGTCCGGGGTGCCCTTTGTGGTCCGGGGTGCCCTTTGGGGTCCGGGGTACCCTTTGGGGGTCCGGGGGCCCTTTGAGGACCAGAGGAGGGTCTTTGAGGGTCTGAGGAGGGCGTTTGGGGGGTTGGGGCTCTATGGGAGCTTGGGGGGCCTTTGAGGACCGGGGGCTTCCTTCGGGGTTGTGGTGGGGGATCGGAATCCTTTGGGGTTGGGGTAGAGGACCTCACAACACTGTTCAAATGGAACTTGTGTATTATAACGACCACACTCAAAACCTCTTCTAAAACCCTTTCTAAAATCTTCTTTCAAAATGTCTCTAACGGTTTCGCCGAAATAATCCCATAAAATGGATAAAACCGTTTCGCCCAAATAATCCCTAAACGTAATTTCAGCGTGTTCCTTTTGTATGGCATCTATGCGCTAACGCATTTCAAATTTCTAGGAAACCCTTTCCTACGTTAATCTCTTCATCTCATAAATTTTCCTAGCTAAACTATTAGGGTTTCGTTAGAATATCAATTTACCTCTCCGACTTAAAGCTCCGTGAAGCCGTATTTAAAAATAGAATTTCTATCTCTTTAGACTCCCGCATAATTCCAAGATAACAAGTGATGTCAATTATAATTCCTGACACTAAAGATCAATGAAGCCCTATTTGAAAATAGTATATTAATTTTTCTCTCTGACCTAAAGAACGTTTATCCCTCAGACCTAAAGATTAAAGAAGCCTTAATGTTTCTTAATTCTCCCCTTCGTGAATCAATAATTTCCCCTAGCGATTATGTAAATCAATTTCACAGGTGCTACTCGTGACAGGCCTAAAGATTAAAGAAGCCTTAATGTTTCCTAATTCCCTCTTCGTGAATCAATAATTTCCCCTAGCGATTATGTAAATCAAGTTCACAGGTGCTAGTCGTGACAGGACCACGTGGTTTATGGTTTTCCAAGTGAGAAAGTTCCTGTTTTTTCATTCTCACTGAGAAAACCATAAAACAGACATGAATTGCTGTTGTCATCCTTAAATGTGACAAAGTTCCTGTTTTTCAAATTCTCACTGACAAAAACCATAAAAACATACAAAAATGTGAGAAAGTTCCTGTTTTTTCAAATTCTCACTGACAAAAACCATAAAAACATACAAAAATGTGAGAAAGTTCTCAGACCAGGCTAGCCAAACAACAATGAAGCCATGTTTGTTTCTTAATTTCCCCTTCGTGAATCAATAATTTCCCCTAGCGATTATGTAAATCTAGTTCTCAGTCCAGGCTAGCCAAACAACAAAGAAGCCATGTTTGTTTCTTAATTTCCCCCTTGTGAATCAATAATTTCCCCTAACGATTATGTAAATCAAGTTCTCAGGCCAGGCTAGCCAAACAATCTCGTAACATTCGCGTCAAGCATGTCCATTCTCACTGAGAAAACCATAAAACAGACATGAATTGCTGTTGTCATCCTTAAATGTGATAAAGTTCCTGTTTTTCAAATTCTCACTGACAAAAACCATGAAAACAGACATAAATGTGAGAAAATTCATGTTTTACAAATTCTCACTGACAAAAACCATAAAACATCCATAATTTGATGTTGACATCCGAGAAAAACATCAAATAAATCGAACAACACACATATCCATCCATGAAAACAACCATAAATGTGAGAAAATTCATGTTTTTCCAAGTGAGAAAATTCCTGTTTTTTCATTCTCAGTGAGAAAACCATAAACCACGTGGTCCTGTCACGAGTAACACCCCCATCTCTACTAAAACCCTCAAGTATCCTAAAAAAAGGTAAAAGAATAATTTACAAAACTCTCGATAGTCTTCTACCAGATATGAAATCAATACATTTTACTAGACAATTTAAATTCTTTACGCAAAACTTAAATACGTTTAGTGTACCGTAAAGCGTTTTTTTTAGAACTCTAGAAAAATATAGAAATAATTTTAAACAAAATAGCAATGTTTAGGTACCTCTCTAGGGGGGCATTCGCGCGTCCATTGTTTGTTTAACCTTCCTTAATAGATTAAAAGAGTTTTACGAAAATAAGTTGAATCTTTCTGCGTGTGTTGAAAAAAAACCTACGAAAGGTTATATGTGTATACTGTTACTAATGCTATTACTACTACTACAACAGCTATTGCTACTACTTGTTATTAAGGTAGAGTTTTAGGTGAATGTTTAGAGGGATGTTGAACTAAACCAAAACATACTATGAGCATGCAGAATGTCAAAAGGGTGTACCAACAATATCTCAGGAACGGCATAGATTATTAACTGTTAACTTTCAGGGTATGTTGAGGTAGATTTTAAGCTAACCAAAAGCTACTATGTGTGTTCTTCTATTACTACTACTACTACAAAGATTACCACAACTTGTAAGGTTAATAGTATTAAAGTGAAATTTTCAAGGAATGTTTAGGGGGAGTTTCAACTAAATGAAAACAAAGTATATCCATGCAGGTTTTTAAAGGGCATAGCAGCAATATCTTGGGAATGGCTTAGAGCATTCAATTGAAACTTTCAGGTCATGTTGAGGGCATGGTAAACCAACCAAAAGGTCATGTGTGCATGCTACTGCTACTGCATCTACTACTGCTACTATTACTACTAATAATTCCAAAGGTAATAAGGAAAAACTATCAGGAAATATTGAGGAGTATGTTCAATCAAATGAAAAGTGCACTGTGTGTATGCATGCTGTCAAATGGCTTAGAATATAAGGTTGAAACTTTCAGGGCATGTTGAGGGGTATGCCAAAAAATAAAAGGGCACTTTTCGCATACTATTGCTGCTAGTAGTGTCACTACTACTGCTGTTAACACTAACATTACTAAGGCTAATGAAATTAATGTGGAACTTGCAGGGACTGTTGCGGTGGATGTTGGGTTAAATCAAAATTCATTATTGGCACGCAGGTTATAAAGAGGATGTATCAGCAATATATCAGAAACGGCTTAAAGTAACAAGTTGAAACTATCAGGGCATGATTGCGGGATTTAGAACTAGAACAAAAAGGCGAATGCTATACAATGCTATGCTATTATGCTACAATGTGAATGCTATTACTGCTATTTACAAATAATGCTATCCCAAATGCTATCCCAAATACTACTCCTATTGCTCCTACTATTACTTCTGCTACTGTGCATACTACTAATACTAATGCTAAGGGTATTAGTTAAACTTTCAGAGAATATTGAGGACAGTGTTGAACTGAACCGAGACAAACTATGTACATGAGTGCTACCACAGTGGTGTATTAGCAATATCCCAGCAACGGCTTAGGGTGTTAAACTAAAACTCTACTGTGCATACTACTAATACTAATGCTAAGGGTATTAGTTAAACTTTCAGAGAATATTGAGGACAGTGTTGAACTGAACCGAGACAAACTATGTACATGAGTGCTACCACAGTGGTGTATTAGCAATATCCCAGCAACGGCTTAGGGTGTTAAACTAAAACTCTACTGTGCATACTACTAATACTAATGCTAAGGTTATTAGTTAAACTTTCAGAGAATATTGAGGGCGGTGTTGAATTGAACCGAGACACACTATATACATGAGTGCTATCACAGTGGTGTATTAGCAATATCCCAGCAACGGCTTAGGGTGTTAAACTAAAACTCTACTGTGCATACTACTAATACTAATGCTAAGGTTATTAGTTAAACTTTCAGAGAATATTGAGGGCGGTGTTGAATTGAACCGAGACACACTATATACATGAGTGCTATCACAGTGGTGTATTAGCAATATCCCAGCAACGGCTTAGGGTGTTAAACTAAAACTCTCAGGGCTACCAATACTGCTACCACTTTTACTGCTACTTCTACCGCTACTGCTTCTAATATTGAACTAAGTCAAAATTTCTTAAGTGTATCAAGGTTGTAAAGAAATCTAGGCGGGATATCTTAGGAGTGTAATAAGGTATAAAGTAGAAATTTTCACGGAAAGTTTATGTTGCTTTAAAACTAAATCAAAAGGCACTATATGTATGCTGATTATCAATAAGACATCACAACAATATCTCAAGAACGACAGAGGGTATTTGGTTGAAACTTTTAGGGCGACTACTATTACTACTTGTGCTTTTACAATCAAGCTAAATCGATTGAGTGTAAGCGCATCCACGTTGTCAAAATAGCATAGGTACAATATTTTAGGAAGGGTATTAAGTTTTTTTTCAGGGAAACTTGAGGAGGTGTAAAACTAAATCAAAGGATATATCTCGCTAGATTTTCAAAAGAGCGTGTGTTATTGAAAATTGTGGATTTTTTTTCCAACATACAAATATGCCAAATATGGGGTCTTATAGATATTAAATAAAAAAAACAAGTTTTTTAAACTGAAAATAAGGAGCGACATTAAAACTTAAAACGAACAGAAATTATTCTGTATATGAAAGGGGCTGCCCCCTCCTCAACCCCTCGTTCTTTGCGCTAAAGTGTTTTATTGTTATAAAAACAAAGTTGTGAGACAGTAACACTAAAGCGTAAAGAGCAAGGGGTTAGGGAGGGGGCAGCCCCATCATATAGGGAATAATTTCTGTTCATTTTAAGTTTAAATGTCGCTCCTTACTTTCAGTTTAAAAAACTTGTTTTTTTTAAGTTTCTGATTGTTTTTTAGTTAATGCAGCTTTTATTTCCATCAAAATTTTAATTTTCTTTTTCTAAATGGATGTCTTTACAAATTAACTTACGTAACTAACTTCTATATTTGTATATTTTTCTTCTGGCAAAAAATACAAAGTTGCAGATTTTTGCAGATGTGAGCTTGAAACCTATGTAATAGGGTTTTCTGATACGCTGAAT
The DNA here is from genome assembly GCF_049724085.1 of Artemia sp. Qi Xiang Cuo. Lineage (NCBI taxonomy): Eukaryota > Metazoa > Arthropoda > Branchiopoda > Anostraca > Artemiidae > Artemia > Artemia sp. Qi Xiang Cuo. Next base: position 8,899,833 of record NC_142804.1, read on the forward strand.
CTGACGGTGTGATTTTCATTAAAATTCTTTCACTTGTAGGGGATGTTTCCCCCCTCTTTAAACAATCGAGTAAATTTTCTCAGGCTCGTAGCCTTTGATGAGTAATACTAAACTTAATAAAATTTATATATTTAGGATCAGCATTATAAACACATTCTTTTGATACATCTATTGACATCAAAATTCCGTTTTAAAAGTCTCGATTACTATTGAGATGTATTGCTTCTTTTTTATTGTTTTTTTTTATTACGTATATGTTATTACGTATATGAAGGGGTTCTCCCCTTAGTCAATACCACGCTCTTTTCATTAAAAGTTAAAAAAAATTTTGATTCACAAACCCCTAAATCACAAAGGCCGTTTAATTAGAATAGATAGCTCTTTTGAAAGCACTAAAAAAAAACTAGCGTAAAGAGCGAGGTATTGACTTGGGGGAGAACCCCCTCACACACGTTATAATTTCTGTTCGTTTTAAGTTCTAATATTCCTTCTTACATTTCAGTTGAAAAAACTTGTTTTTTTTTATTTAATTTCTGATCGTTTTTTAAATAATGCTTGGAAATCCGGCGCCCCCTTCATAGAAATATCCCTTACCCCAAGGAAACATCCTCCACGGAAATATTCTCCAGAGTAAACCCCTCCTCTAGCCCCCCCCCTCCAGAAAAAATCCTTCCTGAAAATGGTTGTATACTTCCCACTAACCAATAAATAATGCTGGCAAGTCCGGCGCCCCCTTCATGGAAATTTCCCTTCCCCCATGAAATCTTCCTTCATTAACAGATCCTCCAACATAACCACCGACCCACCCGTACCTCCCACAACCAGAAAAAAAAACCTCCTGAAAACTTCTGTATACTTCCCAATAACCAATACTATATGTTAACATTGGGTAAAGTTCATAACTTTTAGCCCTCCTTCTGGGAACTTCGGGGGGTTAAGTCATCCTAAAAGACATATTTATCATATTTTCGACCATGCCGAACAAAATGGATATCTCAAAATTTTGATCGGGTGATTTTGGGAAAAAATTAAACGTGAGAGGGGGCCTAGTTGCCCTCCATTTTTTATGGTCACTTAAAAAGGTCACTATAACTTTTAATTTCCGTTCTAATGAGCCCTCCCGCGATATTCTAGGACGACTTGGTCGATACGATCACCCCTGGGGAAAAAACAAAAAAACAAAAAACAAATAAACACGCATCCGTGATCTTTCTTCTGGCAAAAAATGTAAAATTCCACATTTTTGTAGATAGGAGCTTGAAACCTCTATAGTAGGGTTCTCTGATACGCTGAATATAATGGTGTGATTTTCATTAAGGTTCTATAGCTTTTAGGGGGTCTTTCCCCCTTTTTTTGAAAATCAGCCAAATTTTCTCAGGCGCGTAACTTTTGATGGGTAGCACTAAACTTGATGAAAGTTATATATTTGAAATTAGCATCAAAATCTAATTCTGATCTGATTCTTTTGATATATCTATTGGTATCAAAAACCCGTTTTCTAGAGTTTCGGTTACCATTGAGCCGGGTCGCTCCTTACTTACAGTTCGTTACCACGAACTGTTTGAAAACTAAGAGATCTAAAATATTTTTTTTCTTTACCATTGAAAAAGACTATATCAATAAAAAACGAACAGACATTAACTAAAAAAAAATTGTCCACAAGAATAGTTTTCAAAGAAAAGTAAAGTGCTACATTAAACCAAAAATTTGCAGAAATAACGTCAAATAATTTTCCAAGCGTAGAAGTGCCACAAACCACCATCAATAAATAAATGAAACCCAAAACCCAAAACGAACAGAAATTACAATAAATAGCCAAGTCAAACTTAAAATTAGCAGAAGTTGAGCTGAGCAGGGCTGACGCCCATGATATCTTAAAGACCAGAATATAATTAGTACTTCAATAAAAAACAGAATATATTTTAATTTTTTTTGTTTTTTAATTGATAAATCCAAAATCATTAAGACTTTCAGGAATAACGTCATTCCACATTCATTTGTTTGTTTTTTCAGTAATCTCGGTTATGATAGTGTTTTTTTTTTTATATTGTGAGTAAAATAAACATCAACGAAATAGAAAGAGAAATATTAAACAAGGATTGTTTTCAGTAAAGTGTAAATTATGTTCTTGTCTTTAAAAGGTATGTGGGGGGGAGTCAGCCCCTGACTGTAAACTTGGATTATAATATTGGAAGCTATGATGACGATAGTGGTCAAGTACTGTTTTGAAATGGGTATACCTTGAAATTCAGAGAAAGATATGTAAAATGTTTCCCATAGGAATTGTCTAAGGACAGTTCAAGGTAGGCTACCTGTTTCACTGACAATATGTCAAACAACAAGCTGTTTGAAAAATGTGGTTTGACTCCGCTCTCTAGGACCATAATTAAAGAAAAATTGAACTGACTAAGACACATTTTACGGATCAAGAATTTTACAGACACATTTTACGGATGAAGAAGACTACCAAAAATTGTGCTTTTTGGTCATCCATCGAGAGTCAAACGAAAAGTGGATCGTATCTGAATGGACTGGGAAGAAGTCGTAAATGCAAACTCCATAAAAGGGGGTTAAAGAGTGAAGCTTTAGGTAGACTGGGGGGAAGGAAGAGCATGTGCTGCTGTGTTGGCCTCCGGCGGCTTGGTGCTGCAGGTGAATTGTTATTAGTAGTAGTAGTAGTAGTAGTGGCAGTAGTTTAAAGAGAGACTACTTTCCTATTGTTCCTTGGTAAAAATTTTCCTTTAATATTATTGCTTTCATTTATAACGAATTTCGGTAAGCTATCATCATTTCATTCATTTCATCATCATTTCATCGTTTCGTATATTAGAAAGGGAGAGGGGAAAATAATATCGCCCTTTTAAAGCCTGAAAAGATTTCTTGTGTTTCTGTGTGCAATTTTAATCCACTTAAAGAATAAAAGTTAAATTCTGCGTAATTGGTGCTCCTGAGTGAAATTTTAAGCGAATAAAAGGGAGAGAAATTTTGAATCACAAGAATTTTTGCAAGTAGTCTCTTTGTACCTAGTGATAAAAATATATCGTTTGTTTATCTTAGGTAAAAATGTAATTTCGAGGGTCAAAATAATGTCTCAGAGAGTTTTCATATCTCAGGCTCACATTTCTGTATAATTTCTAACACAAATAATTTTGTTTCAGTTCAAACGGATGCTAAATAAAGAGTTAAGTCATTTCTCCGAATCTAGCAAATCTGGAAATCAGATATCCGAATACATTTGCTCGACATTTCTAGGTAAGTCGGAGTATCTAACTTTGATTTCACTAACTAGTAATGAGAAAGGAATATTCCCATTTTTGTACTTAGTCCTGCCGAGTAGTTAACTACGTAATAAATTTTCACAATTTTGTAAATTTTAAACAAACCAATGGTATTCAGTCTTTAAGAATAAGAACAATATCCTTAATGTACAAAAACAATGCTGTTCGTTTTGTTAAACAGGAAATTTTTCCCTCCTGCTTCTTGAACGTTGGATAGGAATTTTCATACCATGACACGAAAAATTAAATTCTATACAGCAAAATATATTTTTAGCCTACCGAGATCCACTAAAATGTAAATAATTTTAAAAATGAGTAATAACTAAATAATTTTGATATAAACATTTATAAATGTTCAGCTTCATAGAAAAAAAGAGTTTAGATGTCAGACATAAAGAAACGATAACCAAGACTCAAAGAATTACCCTAAATGGAAAAGCTTTTTAAATATGCATGAAAATGAAGATTGAATTATATCTGATTCCTTACTATGTTTAAAATGTCTGAAGAGTTTCCTTATGAGGTCATAGGACTAGACTTTCCTGCTTTTGCGTAATGAAATCAAACAGTTCGTGGTAACGAACTGTAAGTAAGGAGCGACCCGGCTCAATAGTAACCGAAACTCTAAAAAACAGGATTTTAGATACCAATAGACACATCAAAAGAATCAGATTTTAATGCTGATTTCAAATATGGAAGTTTCATCAAGTTTAATCAGACCCATTAAAAGTTACGCGCCTGAGAAAATTTGGCTGATTTTCAAAAAAAAGGGGAAAGACCCCCTAAAAGTTATAGAACCTTAATGAAAATCACACCATCAGATTCAGCGTATCAGATAACCAGTAGGGTTCTCTGATACGCAAGAGGTTTCAAGCTCCTATCTACAAAAATGTGGAATTTTGTATTTTTTGCGAGAAGAAAAATCACGGATGCGTGTTTATTTGTTGGTTTTTTTTCGTTTTTTTCCCCAGGGGTGATCGTATCGAACCAGTGGTCCTAAAATATTGCAGTACGGCTCATTGGAACGGGAATTAAAAGTTCTAGTGCCCTTTTTAAGTAACGAAAAACAATGGACGGCAACTAGGCCCACTCCCACGTTCATTTTTTCCCAAAGGAACCTGATCAAAATTTTGAGATAGCCATTTTGTTCAGCATGGTCGAAAATATGATATCTATGTCTCTTAGGATGACTTAATCCCCCAAATTCCCTGAGGGGAGGGCTGAAAGTTATTAACTTTACCCAATGTTAACATATAGTCTTGGTTATTGTGAAGTATGCAGACGTTTTCAGGGGGGATTTTTTCAGATAGTGGGGGGGGGGCGAGGGTTATGTTGGAGGATCTTTGCATGGAGTAAATTTTCATGTGGGAAGGTACATTGCTATGAAGGGGAGGCTGGATTTCCCAGCATTATTTAGAAAAAGATCAGAAATTAAATTTAAAAAATATAAGTTTTTCAACTGAAAATAAGGAGCAACATCAAAACTTAAAACGAACAGAAAATATTACATATATGATTGGGTTCGCCAAATATTTTTAGTACTTTCATAAGAGCTATTTATTCTAATTAACGGCCTTTGTGATTAAGGGTCATTCTTACAGATTTGGAACAAAATTCGAACTTTAATGTAAAGAGCTAGGTATTAACTAGGGGCTGAACCCCCTAATATACTTATTAAAAATATATGAATATAGAACTTCGTTACGTAGGTTAATTCGTAAGTTACGTATATTTATTACTAATAAAAACGTTCGTAAATAAAATTAAACAACGTTCGAGAAAGCCATTTAACCAAATAAAAGTCAAATTAATTTTTACAAATTTGGTTTTAATTATTCATGTACGGTGAGCCAAAACCAAAACCTGCATTAATTCAAAAACGTTCAAAAATTATATAAAAAAAACAAGTTTTTTTAATTGAAAGTAAGGAGGGACATTAAAACTTAAAACGGACAGAAATTATTCCGTATATGAAAGGGACTGTCCCCTCCTCAACGTCTCGCTCTTAATAAGAGGCTCTGGCCTACGTTTTTGCATTACATTATTTACGCTAAAATTTTACTCTTTGTCACAGCTCTATTTTTTTAAGCAATAAAAAGCTTTAGCATTAAGAGCGAGACGTTGAGGTGGGGACAGACCCTTTCATATACGGAATAATTTCTGTTCGTTTTAAGTTTTAACATCGCTCCTTACTTTCAGTTAAAAAAAACTTGTTTTTTTTTTAATTTTTTAATTTTAATTTTAATATTTTTAATTTTAATTTTTATTTAATTTTTTTTATTTAATACAACATAGAGCGGGTCAAAAGTAAAAATCAGGCTTCAATATTCGAAGAAATTTCGAATAGTTCGAATGATTTTCGTAATTTTTTAGTTGCTTTGATGTGCGAAGGTTCAACATTGAAGGATTCAAAAGATAATGTAATGGAAATGTGAAATGATGAAGAACTGGCTGGAAGTTTTGTCGGGAATGAGGGTTATGAAACTGATAGGTGGCTGGGAAAATTATTCAGGATAAGTGTGGAATATATTAAAAATTACCAGGTGATTGCAGACTAAGTTTTATATAAATTTAATTCTGTTGATAAGATATTCAGTTCTTTATCTATTCCAGTTCTCGTTTTGTTTATTTCCAAATCCTTGTAACTTTTTTTTCTAATTAATTTCACTTGTAAAAATTGGCAAAAAATATAAACGAAATTGTGAGAAAAAAGTATCTCACAGGGATATTCCTCAATTTCTTCCATGTCTAGTACGTTTCTCTTTTGTGGGCATAGCCCAGATTTATAAGAAATAAAGGGTCTGTAAGGTAGGGAAAGCTATTCACGTTTCCTGAAGACTTTCCTGGCAAACTAAGGGGAAACCCAAAATAGTAGAAAAACTTTCTATTCCTTGTCGTCTCGTATCTCCGACAAATTAATTGCTAAATGTGTTATCACATTGCTAAAGAAAAAAAATAATTTGTACTTTAAGGTATAAGAGGGAGAAAAGAACGAGGTAGATAAAAGCTGAATTTTGTAAAAAAAAATTCCTTACAAGAATGCAAAATTATTTTGATCGCAACATTATATACGAATGAAACATTATTTGAACGCAACAATATATCTAAGAACGCAACATTTTTTTAGAACTTTTTAAAAAGCTTATTCTAATTAAACGGCCCTTGTGCCTCAGGAGTCATTCTTATAGAAAGGGGACAAGAAGTCAAATTTTAGCGTAAAGTGTGAGATATTGTAGAGGGGGAAACCACCCTCATATACTTAATAATTTCTGTTCTTTTTAAGTTTTGATGTTGCTCCTCAAAAGTAACCCGGCTCAATAGTAACCGAAACTCTAAAAAAAGAAATTTTGATTCCAATAGATACATCAAAAGAATCGGATTTTTATTCGGATTTCAAATATATAAGTTTCATCAAGTTTAGTCTTACCTATAAAAAAAAATTGAAAAGATTCCTTATTTTCGAAAAAAGGGGGAAACACCCCCTAAAAATCATGGAATCTCAATGAAAATCACACCATCAAATTTAACTCCACAGTAAAGGTTTCTAGCTCCTATCTGCAAAAATTTGGAATTTTGTATTTTTTTATTGGATGAAAGATCACGGATGCGTTTTTTTTCCAAGGGTGATCGCATCGCCCAGTGATACTGCAATATCGGGAGAGGACTCATTCGAACGGAAATTAAAAGTTTTAGTGCCCTTTTAAGTGACCAAAACAAATTGGAGGGCAACTAGGACCCCTCCCCCGCTTTTACCTCAATGTCACCCGATCAAAATTTTTAGATAGCCAATTTGTTCAGCATAGTTGAAAAATCAAATAACTATGTCTTTGAGGATGACTTAATCCCCCGCAGTCCCTGGGGGAAGGGCTGCAAGCTGTGATTTTTACCCATGGTTTACATATAGTATTGGTAATTGTGAAGTATACAGAGGTAGTCAGGGGGATTTATTCTAGTGGGGGGGGGTTGGAGGGAGGGGGTTACATAGGAGGATCTTACCATAGAGGAATTTTTATGGGGTAAGGGAATTTTCCATGAAGGGGGGCCGGAATTCCCAGCATTATTTAAAAAACGATCAGTAACTGAATTTAAAAAAATAAGTTTTTTAACTGAAAGTAAGGAGTAATATTGAAACTAACAAAGAAAAGAAATTATTATGTATATGAGGGGGTTTTCCTCTTCGTCAATACCGTCAAATAAGTTTTTTTAGTACTTTCAAAAGAGCTATTTTTTCTAATTAAACGGCTTTTGTGATTCAGGGGTCATTCTTGAAGAATTGGAATAAAATTCGAACTTTAGCGTAGAGAGCAAGGTATTGACGAAAAGAAGAGCCCACTCATATACGTAATAATTTCTATTCGTTTTAAGTTTTAATGTCACTCCTTACTTTCATTTAAAAAAAAACTCGTTCTTTTTTATTTAATTGCTTATAAGGACGCCACTATAACGCAGAAGAGGCTTAAAATGAAATGAATAAAGTTGCCACTCTCAAACCAGGCTAAGAGTCAACAATATTTCCAAAAATTTCACATTTTTCAACAGTAATTCTAAAGGCGTTACGTGACTTCTTGTTTTTGGTCAAATCGAGGATTGAAGTATTCAGATAAATGCCCCGAATGAACTTTGTTTCCGAATATATATAATTAATCATATAGTTGAACATTGAATTATATATACTATCTCAAAGTATTCAAAATCTTGGTTTTTTCATTCTATTTCGTTGGTTTTAATTGTATTTTTGTTTTAGTCATAAGCTCTGCGGCTTAACATAAAATCATCGAAGCGCAACACTATCAAAACTCAATATTTTTAGAACCCTATATTCAATTTGGTTAAACAACATGGAAGAAAAAATTCTAACGAATTAAATATATTCTCCAGCGTATAGTAAATTCTTGACTTTTTCCCAAAAAACTTTGATTGTATTCCAGAATTTCTTTGAATTTTCCCCAAAATTCTTGACAATTTCCCTGAAATTGCTTGATGTAATCCAAAAAATATTAGGCTACATAACATAAGACTGACGGAGAAATATGAAAGTGGAGAAATGTCCTTTAGTGTTTTACTCCTATTAAATAAATAAAAAAACAAGTTTTTTTTAACTGAAAATAAGGAACGACGTTAAAACTTAAAACGAACAGAAATTATTCTGTATATGAAAGGGGCTGTCCCTGCCTCAACGCCTCGCTCTTTGCGCGAAAGTTTTTTATTGTTAAAAAAAAATAGAATTGTGAGAAAGTCAAGCTTTTGATGGGTAGGACTAAACCTGATGAAACTTGCATATTTGAAATCAGCATTAAAATCTGATTCTTTTGATGTATCTATTGGTATCAAAATCCCGTTTTCAAGGGTTTTGGTCACCATTGAGCCGGGTCGCTCCTTACTTACAGTTCGTTACCACGAACTGTTTGATTAATGGTGACAGCCACGAACTATATTTTAAAGCTTCATTCCCCAAGTATTTGTATGAGTGAGGAAAAAGGATATAACGCATTTTGAAGAAAAAAAATGTTTAAGAAAGAAATAGAAACCTTTAAGTATCTTATGAACAAAATGAGATAGCTGAAAACGAAATGTAACAATCGATACAACTTAGTTATATTGAGGGAACGGCCTGTATATCTAAATTTATAAAATTGTATATAACATCCTTTGAATTACCCCTCCTAAGATGTTGTTTCACACAAACCAGAACCAGCAATACATCCTCTTTATGAATTATTTTTTTGCTTTTTATGAACTTGCTTGATTTGGAATATGGATGCTTCAAGCATTGACTTGATCAATAAATGGCAAGTAGCCCCTTTAAGATTGGCATAGTAAAGTATTAACTTTTAGTTTATTCTAATTCCTTAGCTTTGTCTGAGCAGTGGTGGATCCAGGAAAGGGGCGAGGGGGGTGCGCGCCCCCTAGCGTTGTCTAAAGCAGCGTACTTTACTTAGTTGACTGAAGTTTGCGTCATTTAGATTTGCTCCTAACGCAAGTTTATCGGATCAAATTATTTTGCCCCCCTCCCCTAAAAAAAAATCCTGGATCCGCCCTTTGGTTTGAGAGCAGTAGCTTTTTTTTCTTCAGCTGAAGCTTTCTCTCCATAATAAAGGCGTCCTTATACGCAATTTTCTTCCACAAAATTTTGTTTTTATCAACCATGTCCCCGTCTTCCTCTTTAAGCACATTTATTTAAGCACATTTCCTTTTTATTTATTTAAGCACATTTAAGCACTTCCCCTATTTAAGCACAAACTACTTTTTTTTTGCCAAGTGGTAACACATTTAACAATTAATTTGTTGGACATACGTGAGAACAGGGAATAGAAGACTGTTTATTCATTTGGGTGTCCCCTTAGTTTGCAAGGAAGATATTCAGGGAACACTAATAAGTTTCCCTTTCTCCACCTTATAGACCCTTCATTTCTTAGAAGTCTGGATTATGTCCCAAAAAAGAGTACTTGAAGGTGGGGCATTATGAAGAATACCCCTGTGAGATGCTATTTTCTAAAAATTTCTTCTATAATTTTACTTAGAATATTTATTTTTACAATTTACAATATTTATAATTTACTTACAATATTTATTGGAAAAAAAAGTCCCAGAGCTGCGGGAGCAAATAAAATGAATACCAAAACCATAAAATAACATGTCAACAGAGTTGAACAAACTTTGATAAACAAAATTGAGTTTGAGGGGGTAGCCCTGGATATGGCATTAAAAATGATCGTAAAAAGCGGGATATTAAAACTTAAAACAATGAGAATTTTTCCATATATGAAGCCCTCTCTTCAACCCCACGCTCGTTACGCTATAGTCTGACTTTTTATGCCCAAATCTTTAAGACCAACTGCACAAGGGCGATTAGATTAGAATGGAAAGTATTTTGAACGATATCTCAAGAATATAATGTGCATCTGCATCAAGAATAGAAGATCTTTATTATGTGCATCAGATTTAAACAATACGAGTCTCAATGAAATGCTTTAAAAGAAATCGGTTGCGCATTTCTTACCCTCATATATGCATTCACTATAGTACTATAAAACTTTATCGTAAAGAGTGAGGAGTTGAAGAGAGAGCAACCTTTCTCATATACGGAATAATTTCTGTTTAAATTTTATTTTCAATGTCACTCTTTAGTTTCATTTGAAAAGCTTGTTTTTTAATTAATGTTCTTAAATAATGACTTCCCTATTGACTCTTTTCTTCTTTAAAACTTAGCTTTCATCTACACCGCTTTTCTCTTGCATCCTCAAGTACAAATTACTTTCTTTTTTTGTCGAGTGGTAACCCATTTAGTAATTAATTTGTCGAGGATACGAGAGAACAGAAAATGGAAAGCTGTTTGTTAATTGGTATTTCCCCTTCCCCTGCAAGGACGATAACAAGGTCTTTCTCAATTTTCTCTATTATCAGACAAAGTGGAATTTAATATTTAAGTCAACCTGATACGATAGCTTTTAGATTAACGATTAAGTTTGAAAATGAGACAAAAGCTTACAAAATAACAATAATATCTCTCTAAATCTAGTCGAAGATCGCCAGACTAAGAAATTTAGTCGAGCGTATTTCATTGAACTTCATTATATTTTTTTATATTTTTGTTTCAAAGTTATTATTTACTTTCAACTTTTTTTGTGCATTCAGAAGTACTTTCTTTATGCTCAAAAGCATAAGCAAACAAACGGGACTTAGGTCCGTCCGACTTTTGTGGCTCTATTGGGGCTCCTTCTTTTCTCGAAATTCGATGAATATGGTGGCGATATTCTCATCAGCCTGACACCAGATAGAGTATCTGGTAGAGGCTATAGACCAGAAAATTGGTCAGTCTTGGGGGCGCGTGCCGTGTACCCGTCCTTCGAAGGCGATTTTGGTAGCTGATTGGCTGAAATTCGTTAAATGTAACCAAGCTAGCAGAGCTGTTGACTTTAGATCGGTCAACAAAGGCACGGGAGCAATGGAGGAGTTTACGGAGGTCATCATTCGATATCTGGTCAATACAAGAAATCCCTGCTATGCAGTATAGGGATTTAATTTCAAGCACGCAGATTCTTCATTCATCCTCAGCCTGTATTGACCATGTTTCACTTGTTAATAAGGCGATGAGAATTATTAGATAGTTACAAGAGACGGACCTTCAAAGACGTCGACAATGCTTTGCTTTTGCAAGATTAGTAGTAAGTCCCTTGAAGCTCTAACTTGCCATAGATTGCCCGATCGGTTTCGAGTGATCATTGTTAGGAGCAATGAGGCTACCTGGTTAGGAGAAAGAATTGACGGTCTCAACTGGCCCCCTTTAATTGTTAGCTGCATAGCTCTTGGGGAAGGGTCTCTAGATACCTGCACGAGCTTGTTTTTCGCTGCATTAATGATCATTCCAAAGGCTTCAGTGGCTGACAAGAGTTCATCAGTGTCTGCTTGAAGAAATAGATATTTCTTCTTGGTTTGGTCTGTTTTGTTGGGTATTTTCAGGCTGAAAAACCTCTTCCTAGCTGATTTATCTACTATGAGTTGCCTCCCCGTAGCAGCATATCATATGTAGTCAGGAATATAAATGGGCTGAGGATTGCACAAAGCCTCCATTCAACTGGACGGAGTTCTAAGCCAGCTTAAGCGCTTAGACTTGAGTAGAGGTTGGTTCCCGTTCGGCACTGGTTCTGGGACCGTTACTTTTCCTGAAGTGAAAATAATTTTAATGATTTAAAGAATATGAAAATTACAACTTCAAATGTTACGAATGTAACTCATATCAAATAGGTAGGAAACATGAAATTAGGTGATATTAAATTTATTTATTTAGCCAGGAAGGATGGGGTATGGGATATATAGACAAGGAGTAGGGCTCATGATGAAAAGGAAACTGATAAGTCCTGTTTAGGTTGGGACGGTTTTAATATTAGAATGCTAATCGCAAATTTTAAAATTAGAAAGTGCAGATTATCAGTCGTGGTAGTATGTGCCCCTGTAGAACCAACTGACGGAGATAGTAGTGACTCAGAAGAATTTCACTTACAGTTATAAGAACAAATATACAGGGTCCCAACTAGAAATATGGTGTTTTATTAGGAGAGTTTAACGCCCAGGTCGATACAAATAGGGATAGATGGAAGCCTAGCCTATAGGTTACAGAAGATTATGAATATAATTTTTGAAAAGGGGAAAGTACCAAGCAATCTTAGGAAAACCCTAGTTAAACACCTGTATAAGAAAGTTGATAAGGGTGAGTTCGGTAATTATAGATGCAGTAGCCTGGTTTCTATAGGTAGTAAATTACTTAGTATGATGATACTTTTTAGACTTAGAAGTGCTGAAGACAAAGTTTTAAGAGGAGAACAGTGCGGCTTTAGGAAGGGTAGAGGATGTGTTTACCGAATTTTCACTCTTACTTTAATAATTGAATGGTGCCTGATTCATCAAACACCTTTAGACTAATTCTAAAGCACGACTAAATTCTAAATACATTAAAGTGATTAATGCTATGTACGAGAATAACACTGCTGCGGTCAAGGTATGAAATGAGTTTAGTAGCTGGTGTCATGCTAAATCAGGAGTTAAGTCGGGTTGTGTTCTATCCCAATTTATATGGATCATTTTGATGGACATTGTCAAAGGAGCACAGGAAAGGCAATGGGAGAATACGAAATCAAATGGGGAAGTAGGCTTTCTTGGACTTAGATTATGCTGATGATTTAAGCATCCTAGATGAAAGTGTGAGCAAGTTGAATGAACTTTTAAAGGTTTTGCGCGTTCAGGGTGCTAGAATAGGTTTGAAAATTAATTTTAAGAACACTGAGTCACTAACGCTAGGAATAATTGAAGATGAAAAGCTGACGTTAGGTAACAAAAAGATCGATCAATTGTACAGTTTCACTTACCTCGATGGTATTATTAATAAAAACGGTGGGAGCAGTGAAGATGTTAAAAGTAGAGTAGCCCAAGGTATCTTTTCCCAGTTGAAAAAAGGTTTGGAAGAATATGAAGATAAGTCTGCGAACTAAGAATAGAATATTGAAAGCTACAGTGATGACAATGGTCAAATATGGTTCTAAAGTATGGGCACTCCGAAAAACTGAGGAAAATTTGATAGATGTTTTCCAGAAAAATTGCCTAGAGATTGTTTTGGTTACCCCGTCTAACTGGCCATATTTCAAACAGTAGGCTGAGTGAGAAGTTTGGTTCAATCCTGCTTTTTAGGGCTATATTGAGAGAAATGTGGAGATGGCTAGGACACGTTCTGCGGTTGAAGCATGACATATTACCTAAGATTGTCCTTGTCAGCCAACGGTCTAACGTTAAACGGAAAACAGGCCGTCCGCGGTTGGGGTGGGAGGATGTCGTAAGGAAAGACTTAAGGGAAATAAGAACTTCCTGCGAGGATTTAAACAGGAAGGCTTTGAATTTTTGCGCCGGAGGAAGAGAATGCGTAGCTGTGTCAGGGGGCTTGGTGCTTGTGAGTTCTTGCTAGTAGTAGCAATAATAGTATTTCAGTTTTATCAATTAGTTTCCCGCCAATCACTAGGCCGTCACATCTTGCATATAGCTCCATTTTCAAGTTGTTTACTAGAACTAATTGTCTGAAAGTCCGGTCCATTTTCTTTCGGTTCGCTAAATATTTGCTTCGGTTACCGCCTTGGAATCCTGATTCTCCATTGATTAGAAAATTTAAACTCGCCGAAGTGCCATTATTCAGTTTTAAGGGAATGTCCTTATCAAATTCAAAAGTAAAGAGTCACTGAAGACTTTCGAATCTAGAATACTAAAAATGATCGGATTGGAAAACTCAATGCTTAACCACCTCAAAAAGCGCCCAAATGGCACAGATGTGTCTAGTATACACACATTGCTATAAAATATCAAAATAACTAGCTCGATTTGTTTCTGAATGCCAATTTTTTTTACAATCTGCTTTTGTTATAGCTGTGATGTAAAAGGATGTTTTGATCAATATTGCCGTTTTCAAACCTCGACTATTTTTTAATTTTTTCCCCTTCACCTTTTAAATGCAAAGTTGAAAAGATTTTGCTTTAGTTAATCATGCTACTCATTTATTTCATCTATCTGAGTAGGACGCCACTCCACGAGGGAGAGGGCTTTGGAAAGGCGGGTTTCATTCCCAATCCCCGGACTTTCTAGGTGTGGCTCGTTATATATTTCTAGTTACTTTTCTCTCACTTCGGCAAAATAAGGTGGAGGCTAGGACGTATCCAGAGGGGGGGGGGGTAGGGGGTTTGATTTTGATTTAGTTGGCCTTTATAACTGATGTTATAAAGGATGTGCTTTTCTCCTAACATCAAACTTTTTTCGGTACTTGTATAAATAATATAACACACTCAAAAAGTGAAGTTGGCCAAAAAGGACAATCTTTGGCAATCTGTCATCCTTGATCCGCATAACATGTCCTAGCCAAAAAAATTCCCCAGAATTTGTTTTTGCGTAATCTTTTGATTAATTCTTGCTATATTGCATTTATCGTCAGACAGCTGGTCTTTATTTGATTATTAGATAGACTTAATTATCCAGGTTTGTTCTTTGCATACTTTCTTTTTGAAAACTTTGTCTTTCTCAACTCTGTTGAGCTTAAAAGTTTTCCAAGACCCCTTTCTGTTGCATTTCGGTTCTGTAAACTATATTCTGAAAGTAATTAATATTTCATCATCTCTGTGCCAACATCAGTTCCTCTGGTCCAATGCCAGATGGGCGTAAGTTGACTTTCTCAACTCTTAAAGAAAAGCAAGAAAAAGCTTAATTAAATTTGCCGTGAATATCAATGGGTAAAAATACAAAAATAATTGAAAAATTATAAGCAAGATTATTATATTAGTTTAAAGAATTCGAGAAAATATAAAGATAGCAATCAATTTTAATTAAAGCATAATAAAGGCTGTCTCACTCTTTGCGCTAAAGTTTTTTATTGTTTTAAAAAATAAAGTTGTGACACAGAGTCAAACTTTAGCGTAAAGAGCGAGGCGTTGAGGAGGGGACAGCCCCTTTCATATACAGAATAATTTCTGTTCGTTTTAAGTTTTAATGTCGCTCCTTTACTTTCAGTTAAAAAAACTTGTTTTTTTTAGATAATTTCTGAACGTTTTTGAATTAATGCAGCTTTGATTTTGGCTCACTGTACATGAATAATTAAAACGAAATTCGCATATTAATTTTCCTTTTTTTGGCTAATTGGCTTTCTTGAAATTTTGTTCTGACGTAACTTACGAATTAACTTACTTAACGAATTTCTATATTCGTATGTTTTTATTACATATATTAAGGAGTTCGCTCCCTAGTCAATACCTCGGTCTTCACGCTAAAGTTTGAATTTTGTTCGAATCAAAAACCCCTGAATCCCAACGGCCAGTAAATTAGAATAGAAAGCTCTTTTGAAATTACAAAAAAACTGTGGTGTAAAGAGTATGGCATTGACTAGGGGGCGAACCCTCTCATATACGTGATAATTTCTGTTCGTTTTAAGTTTTAATGTTGCTCCTTATTTTCAGTTGAAAAAAACTTGTTTTTTTATTTAATTTCTAATCGTTTTTTAAATAATGCTGCAAAATTCATGGAAATGTTCTTTCCCCCAAGGAAATGTCCTCCATGGAAATATCCTCTCCCGTAACCCCTACTCCGACACCGACCCCCCTCCCCCCCCCCTAGAAAAAAATTCCTCCTGAGAACACCTATATAGCCTACTTCAAAATAACCAATACTATATGTAAACAATGGGCAAAGTTTATAACTTGCAGCCCTTCCCCCGGGAACTGTGAGGGATTAAGTCATCCTCAAAGACATATTAATTAGATTTTCGACTATGCTGAACAAAATGACCATCTAAAATTTTGATTGGGTGACTTCGGGAAAAACATGAGCGTCGAAGGGGGCCAAGTTGCCCTCCAATATTTTTTGGTCACTTGAAAAGGGCACTAGAACTTTTAATTTCCGTTCGAATGAGCCCTTTCAAGATATTCTAGGACTACTGGATCAATACTATCACCCCTGGGGAAAAAAATAAAAAAAAAATAAATAAATAAATAAAAATAAAAAAAATAAACACGCATCCGTGATCTTTCTTCTGGCAAAAAATACAAAATCCCACATTTTTGCAGATAGGAGTTTGAAACCTCTTTAGTAGGCTTTTCTAATAAGCTGAATCTGATGGTGTTATTTTCATTAGAGTTCTATTACTTTTAGGGTATGTTTCCGTATTTTTCCGAAAATCAAACAAATTGTCTTAGGCGCATAGCTTTTGATGAGTAAGATTAAACTTTATGGAACTTGTTTATTTAAAACCAGCATAAAAATTTGATTCTTCTGATGTATCTATTGGTATCAAAATCTCGTTTTTTAGAGTTTCGGTTACTATTGAGCCGGGTCGCTCCTTACTTACAGTTCGTTACCACGAACTGTTTGATTATATAAATTTCTTTCTGGTCGTTTTTAGGTTTTAACATGGCCCCAATTTTACTTAAAATTTTTATTGGATTTTCTATTTTGATTATTAACAAAAAAGATGAAAAAACGCTTTACCAAAAGCTTTCTAGGATTTTAAACATAGAACATGTCTTCGGTTAAACAAATTAATAGTAAAAGTTGAAACAATGACGGTAAAGATTGTAACGAATGACGGTAAATACGATGACGGTAAATACGGTAAAGGTCAATTAATTCAAAAAGGGGTGCTACCATTTTGACTAATCGTCACAAGCACTAAACGTCATAACATCTAACCGTCAGAACCACTAACCGTCATAACATCTAAAAAAAATTATATAAGTTTATATAATAGTAATAACTATATAATAGTTTAGAAACAAATTTCGGCTATATATTTGCACATCACGGGGATGGGGGTAAAGCATAGCATATATTAAATACTTAACCTAACCTAGGTGCCCTTCCCTCCCCCCCCCCCTAAATCCCAAAAAACTGAAGTTTTAAAATTTTAGATGTTATGACGGTTAGTGGTTCTGACGGATTCTTTTGTCAATGTAATGACGGATTTCGTAGTGCTCCTGACGTTAGAGCTCCTGACGGTTAGATGTTATGACTTATGACGACTTCCCATTCAAAGATGAGGATAATTTTAAACGGCTTTATAGTATCGCAAAGTAGATGATGTTGTCCCCAAGGGTGCTTGGGAGTTTGACGAAAAGGCAAGAAGGGATTCTAAACAACTATTGATAGTCCTTATAGTGAGCACAAAATAAATACAAGGGTACCTCCAAAAACTTTCTCAGAGGGGGAGGGGGGGAAACATTGCGAAAATGCCTAAAGGAGGTGTACAAGACTTGGAAAAAGGTGCTTATTCAGTAAAGTACAATAAATTTCCAAATGTTGCAAAAGCCTCCACTTTTCTATATTTTTGGTTTTCAGTAAGGCCGTTTTCTTATAGCACTTGTGGAACCTAGGAGTAATGGCCCGAAATTATACAGATTATATATCGTTCACAAATACATTTTTAAGAGAAAAGGCGCACAAGTTGGTATTGGTTGCTAGGTCAGCTTGGAGCTTTTAGCTTCTAGGCCAGGATTTCTTGGAGTCTCCCAAGGGAATATTTCTGAAACGACACGTACACCTGAGGAATTAAAAAGACGTTGTGTATACCTACTATTACTGCTAACAACTCACCGCAGCACCAAGCCGCCTGATGCCTATGCTCGCTCCTCCTCCATCCTAATCTATTCAAAGCCTCCCTTTTTACACTCTCCCAGAGAGTTTCCAATACCCTTAAATATTTCTTTATGGAATCCTCCCACCCCGACCGCGGAGGACCTGCTTTCCGTTTAGCCCTAGACAGTTGGCCAAAATGGACCATCTTCGCAATCTGTCATCCTTTATCCGAAGAACGTGCCCTAGCCATCTCAACCTTTCTACCCTTTTCAAAACTCAAGGTTCACCGGCCCTTAGAGACTAACTTTTATTTTGTTGTAATTTCCGTTTGTTTCAAGTTTTACTTGATTATTCATTTTAATTTCAGTTTGATTTAGGATTCATTTATAGATTCACATTAATTTATGCTCATTTTAGTTTAAAAGATTGTATTAATTTATTTGTGCTTGTTTTGACTTTTAGCATGGCTCTTTACTTTTCTTCAAAACAGTTTCTTATTAATTTTTATATAGTTTTGCCTGGATATTATCTTTAATATAAAATTCGTAATTTAGATCTTTTACGATTCGAGGAAGCTACTGTTTTTAAAAGTTTAAAAAATTTATTTCTAGATAAGAATCAAGAACTTGACATTTCATCACTAAGGTATGAAGATGATCAAACATTTGTCAAAAAATCTGTCCGAGAGGCTTCAGCAACAATGTCACAAATTTGTGGATCTCGGAAGCCTCTAACACATGCCAATAGCCTCACAAGTGACAGCGTTCCTAAATATGGCGTAGAGACAAGCCATGAGAAGGAACTACAGGAGGTGTGTCCTTTTTTTTAGAATCTGTCAAAAGAATATGTAACCAGGATTGCCGCAAAATGTTTCTACAGTTTTTTTTAAACCTGGCGAAGAGAGGGCCCGATATTAAAACACATCATTGTTTTTTAGTGGTTAGGATTTATTATACCAAATTTTGATGATCATATTCTACTTAAAATCAAAATTAAATTAACATTATTTAGTTTAGCCTTAAAAATTTTTAAAGGAAACCTTAGAAGTCTCTAAAAATATGATTTTGACAGAGATAGTCTCTAAGTGGCAACCCTGATTGCAACGTCATCTGTAACCATGTGACCCAGTTCCCAGTCAGGAATAGAAATTGAGTGGTGTGGCAATGTGGAATTCTTTGAATTTTTTTTCAGACCTGTACATCAGCCAAATTACCATTAAGAAATTTTTTAATAGACAAGTTTGACACTTTTTAGGGATTTGGGGATTAAAAGTAAACGTATACACAATAGTAGGGTTGTAGTTTTAGGTATTATTTTCATTTTAGATATTTCATCACTTGAAATGTAATTTTAGGTTGTAGTTTTAGGCAGTATTTTAGGGTTGTTTGCTGTAAGAGATATCTCGTTGTAGTAAGGGGAAGGGGGCATTCTGTTACACATTTATCCTGGTCCTTCATGGTTTTGTTTATTGTAAAACTGTATCTCTTATGTTTCTTTTTGATTCTAATGTTTCTTTATTCTTGTTTTTTATTAAATTAAAATTTTAAGTTTTTAACAACAGTTTAATTTTGATAGTTTTACTTGCTATGTTTTGTTCTTTTTAATGTTGACTTATTAAATTTTATTGATATTTTGTTCTTCAAAATTTTTGTTATAAAAATAAATTATTTAATTTTATTGTGTTTGTTTTAAACAAAATTATTGCTTGTATAAAATTAAATTTATTAAAAATTTATTTATTAAATTTATTAATTTATTAAATTATTCATAAATTTATTAAAAATTTATTAAAATTTATAAAAATAAATTTATTTGTACTGCTAAAATTCAGGTGAACATTGTAATTATTTCAGATTAAATGAAAATACATAGACATAGCTGACGTTGTATTTTTTTTTAAATAAGACCCCAAAAAATAAGCTGAAAACTCTGAAAATATTTTATTGTGTTAATTAAAAGTTTTATCCGTTACTTATATATAGTTTACCCGTTCGCTGTAGGATTTACCCATTATTTACATATTTTTTTGTTTTGTTTATAAATGGAATGGCAGTACGGTCTCATAAATTATTTACGAAGTTTTTATTGATTCTATTTCAATTTATGTCCACAGACGAAAAACTGTTGTCGCAAAAAGATTAAAAGCATACTTTGTTTCTGATAAATTTTTTTAAGAATTTTAAATGCGCCTTTGCAAATTCTAAAAAAAACTGTTTTTAGTAATACTGAAAAATCTATTTCTGTCATCCTGTAAGATTTTAATTAGTGTCCAGAATATCTGTCCACATTTAGTGTAATATTTTGTTATTGCTTGTATTATTTACTATTATTTATTTATATTATTATTCTTTTTATTTTATTATCATTTAATAATATTTTTTTTATTTTTAAATATTTTTATTATTTTATAAAAATATATTTTATATTGTTATTATATTATTATTTATTATTATATTATTTATTAGTTATTATTTCGCAATGGTTAGTCATTTTTTTTGGCACTGAAATTTCAATAAATTAAAAAAGTAGTCAGCTTATTCTGCCTTTCAACCGCCACTGTGTTGTGTTGTACTAACATCTATTTGGTTGCAAATTTGGGTCCTTGGATGTACCAATACTTGTTTACTTACTTGTACTTGCGGCAAGAATCAGGCGTTTCCACCACACCCTGCATGAAGAATCTTTGCGACTTTTTTCGTCCATGCTGATAGATTTTCTACCAGCTTCTCTACAAATTGTATCCAATGGGTTGACATCCTAGACCAACCATTGGCTATGGATCTGATTTGACCTGGTTCTAACCAGCGGTTGTTCCGTCGTCCCTGGTGTCTCTTCCAGAGCTGAGAAGCTCATGAAGAAGAATTTTGGAAGGCCTGCACTCAAGTGGATTTGCATAACATGGCCCAGCCGTTCTCACCACCTTTTTTGCTTGCGAGACTGACGTCTCTCGCTGCAGACCCTAGCTAAAAAATAGCTACTCAGAATCAATAAACATGAACGCAGATTTCCGATTCTGCCCGGCCCGTTTTGGCTACTTTGGCAGCTTTCCCGTATTTTTTATTTAAGCATTTTATTTGCGTTTCTTTTCCTTTTTTCAATTGCCCAAAGCTCCCAAATTTAATCCCTGTTTACATGCCTGATACCAATTATGAGGTGCCTTTCAGCGTAAAAAAAGAACTGTGAAGAAGATTGTCGAATTTTTTTTTTCAATCCCCATTTATATAACATATTTATATTTATACTTTATATTATATATTTTATTTTGTTTTATATTTTATATTTGCATTTATATTTATACCAGATATTATATTTATATTTATAAAACAGATTTATATAACAGAATAACAGCCCAGATTTATATAACAGCCTAGATCTGATCAATAAAGTGCTATATTTCTTGGCTTTCGTCTTGTAGATTCAGACCACTTCCCCGAAGTAGTTAGCTGTCATGTCATAAGCCTCAAAGGGATTGGGAAAGACATGTTATTTCTATTAGTCGGATAAACTTGTTTTGTCCGGCTTTCTAGCCGTAAAACAAAAAGAGTGTTCGCATTTTCATCAACAAAAGGAAAAAAATGACCATTTGTGTAGCCTATTATAAACATTTTCCTTATTCCTAACGCTCTGGCGTCTTTGTTAGAAAAAAATCTTTGTTTCGAGAGAGAGAGGGAAAGAGAAAGGAGAGTGGGGAAGAGAGAGAGAGAGAGAATGAACAGGATTCTAGTCCCTTGAAAGTATTTCTGCTATTTCTGTCAGCATTTTTTTTTTACTTCTAAGCGTTGTTTTCTTAGCTGCTTTCTCTTCATTTCTCTTTTATATCTTTATTGAAATGGCCTATATAACGTTTTAATCTTCTTTTTCAGATATTTCGAGGGTTGGACAGATGGGGAATGGACATTTTCAAAGTATCAGAACTAACTGATAATAGACCTTTGACTGCCGTAGCCTATACAATTTTTAAGGTAATTTTTGAGTTAAGTGGAATGGAATGGCCTTATTTCGTGAAATCCAGGGACAAAGCAAACGCCAAGTAATTTACTGGGTAAAGAAAGTTTATTTTAATGTAAGTAAGGCTTTAGGAGTGGGAAAAAACTTCAAAAAGCAGGTATATTACATAAGAATATAAGACTTTCGGGCGAAATTGAAAAGAATATCAGCATCTCAGACGCCACTTTACAGAACGCCCCGTTTCATTCTGTAGGCTATAATTCTGAATAGCTATTAATGAGCCAAACTTTTTTTCTTACATTGGAATATATGTATATATATATAAATATATATAATATATATATATATATATATATATATATATATATATATATATATATATATATATATATATATATATATATATATATATATATATATATATATATATATATATATATATATATATATATATATATATATATATATATATATATATATATATATATATATATATATATATATATATATATATATATATATATATATATATATATACAAAAAATATTCCATGAAAGTGATTATTGGAACACAAATTTTAATCTATAAGTTCAAACTGATCAGATGATGGGTATATTTGAGCGAACTGAATAGCTTTCTAAGGGTAAAAAATCCACAAGACTATCAAAACGTAAATGTGGTAGTACACACTCGGGGTAAGCTAGAAGAGGGGGGCGGGTTTGGGACCAGCCTTTCTGAATTCTTAAGGTTTGTAGCACAGTCGAGGATGTTTTACGAGTATGGGGCAAAGATTGGTAGGTAAGACATCCAGGGAATTTAGATAAATCCAGACTTGAAAATGGGACTTGTTCTCTCAACAGAGTCGTGTTTACCTGAAAGGAGCTAGTTGGAGATGGGCCATACCTGGCGCAAAAAAACGCTACAGAATTTCTAAATAAAAGTAGAAAAATAGTTTTATGGTCTATTCTACAAATTGTTCGTCTTTGCGGAGAGAGCTGCCCCACCCCCTCTTGTATTTTAATTTATAATTGGAATGCAATTAAAGTTTACTTGGAATTAATTACAGTTCCTGTAGAAAAAAATGGGAAAAAGTAAATGTAATCATCGACTGAGCAGGAATAAGTATAAGAGGCAAGCAAAAAAAAAAAAAAAAATTAAAAGTACAGTCCCAAATACAAGATCGGAGGCCTCTGTTTATGGTCTTCCTAGCTGTGCCATTGAAGAAAATGACACGTGATTAACTTTTGAGTATGTTTTTCGTTACTAGTTTTAAAGGCTAGCATTTAAAAACAGCAAATGGTCAGGCTCAACTTTGCATCCGAAACGTATTTAATACAAATTTGATCAAGGCTAAACGTTTATTAGTTTATTTTGTACTTTACAGAAAACAATACACATATTTAACCATGTACCTTTTGTCACAAATGAATATGTGTGCTCATTTGTAACAACCTCTCTTAAACGCCTGGATAGATTTAAAAACCTCATTAATTCCCTTAATTACATTAAAAACACCATTAATTCCAACAGTTACACCAATAAAGTTGAACTATAATATTGAGTGCCAAGACCCTTATTCAGGAGGTCTCAAGTTCCTTAAGCCCCATTCACAAGTGTTCTTAGCTAGACAACAGTTTCTAGCCATCTTCACCTGGAACTAGTCAGGACTGATCACAGTAGAGAGAATATACAAAGGCTATACTAAGGATATATACAAAGGATTATACAAAGGCTATGTAATATCGACAAAGGGTATACTATCAGTTAAAAAAAAGTGAAATACATTTAAAACCACACAAGATTCATACTCCGCCTTCGCGCATGCGCAGTTTCTGATGAACACATCACAGTATGCCTATGGAAAAACCTGATTTTTGCGAGGCAGCAACTGAACTAAGCTTGTGACGTATTTGCTCAGACCCTATGCGCGTGGTATGAAACGTGTATCATATCATAGGCAGCGCGATAGCGCTGCCTAAGTACAGAACGATGTGGGCACAATGTATTATTTATTTTTTGTTTTTCTTTCTTCTCCATACCCGGACACTTCGTTCTGAAGGAGTTGTCGTAGAAACTCCAAAAAGGGCTCATTCGATTGCAAATTGTGGTGGCTAGTGCCCTTTTTAATAGTCAAAAGTGATTGGAGGGCAACTAGCCCCCCCCCCTCACCCATTAGTTCTCCGAACACATCCAATCCCAATTTTGAGATAGCCATTTTGATATATAGTAATAGAAAACATATTTTTTAGGAGGACACTCCCCCAGAACCCTCGGGGCAAGGGTTTTAAGTTATGCCCTGGGGGCATATAAGGTTTTTGTAGAAGGTGTTGTCGTAGAAACTTCAAAAAAAGGCTCATTCTATTGGAAAATCAAAGGACTAGTGCCTTTTTTAATAGTCGAAAGTGATCGGAGGGCAAATAGCCCCCCCCCTCGCCCATCATTCCCCCAAACACATCCAATCAAAATTTTGAGATAACCGTTTTGTTCAGCGTTGGTGATTTCCATATAGAAAATATGTTTTTGAGGAGGACACTCCCCCACAACCCTCGGGGCAAGGGCTGTAAGTTGTTCCCTGGGGGCATATAAGGTTTTTATAGAAAGCGTTGTCGCAGAAACTTCAAAAGGGCTCATTTGATTGGCAATTTAAAGGGCTAGTGCCTTTTTTAATAGTTGAAAGTGATTGGAGAAAGACTAACGCCCCTCTCACGCCCACCATTTTCCCAGACACACCCAATCGAAATTTTGAGATAGCCATTTTGTTTAACGTAGTTGAAAATTCTGGAAATTAGGTCCTAGAGGATGACAACCACCCTCACAGCCCTTAGGGTAAGGGTTGTAATTTACGCCCTGGGGGCATATAAGGTGTTTATAGGAAGTGTTGTCGTACAAACTCAAAAAGGACTCATTTGATTGGAAATCGAACGGCCTAGGGCTCTTTTTAATAGTCGAAAGTGATTGGAAGGCTTGATATTTTTATAGTAAAGATCGATGTGGCTATAATGTTTTTTTTTGTTTTTTTTTTTGGTGTTGTTTAGACCATGGCACTTTGTATCGAAGGAGTTGTCGTAGGAACTTCGAAAAGTGCTCCTTTTATTGAAAATACAAAGGGCTGATGCCCTTTTTAATAGTCGAAAGCTATTGGAGGGAAACTAATCCCCCTCCCACGCCCACCCTCCCATTTGACTTTATATTCAAATTTTAAATGTTGCCTTAAGATTAAATCAAAATGCACTGTGATAATGCTAATTCCCAATAAGGCATCTCAGCAGTATCCCATGAACGACTGAGGGTATTATGTTCAAACTTTCGGGACTGCTTCTTCTCTTAAAATTTAACCAAATCCAAATAGCGTAAGTGTATCCAAGCTATAAAAGAAAATAAACAGATTTTTGCGAATGGTATCAAGTTTTCTTTTTCAGACCATCTAGAGGAGCTATGAAACTAAATTAAACACTACTATTTGTGTCCAGATTTTTAAGAGAGTGTATAAAAATTGAATAATTTGCACTTTACTGAAAAAATACAAATGAATTTGAATTGTCAGTTTAATATACATATACTGATACTTAGTGATCAAAATATTAGTATTATTTGATTTGTTAAAGTTATGAAAGAAAAAACATTTAGATTTTTTTCAGTAAAGTGCATATCTTGCCCTGGTCTTGGGAAGGCATAGGGGTTTTGAGCCCAACTTATGTTAATTTTTGCTCGTTTTGAGTTTGACTCGGTTATTTGTTGTAGTTTCTGTTCGATTTGGGTTTCATTTATTTATCGATGCTGGTTTGTGGTAGTTTCACGCTTGGGAGATTATTTGATTTTATTTTTGCTCATTTTTTGTCTAATGGAGTTCATTAATTTTCTTTGAAGAACTTATTTTGTGGAAAGTTTTTTTTTATTAATTTCGAAAAAGAAGACGCTACAGTATACAGTAGGACTGATTGTGAAAGAGAAAGAAAATCATCCCAGCGTTCGGTCTAGCTTACTGCAATCTATTGCAATTAATTAACGTCATTAATTGCAAACCGACGCCATTTGAAAAGCATTTTCTTTGAAATTAAATGGTTCTCATTGGCTGTCAGGGACGAAAAACCAAACGTGAACTATCGCAATGAGCTGTATTGCATGCGGAGTATAATTAGTAGATTATGATTATGCCTATATATTGATGACTAAATAAAAATGTATACGAACTGGATCTAAATGCATAAGGATAACATTTTCTTGAAACATTTGGTCGTGGATACGTAGTTATTTTTATTTTGGCGGGGGGGGGATGAATGCTACGAAAGGCGAATATCACGAGCAATTTGATATAAGAGCATTTCACAAAAAGTAAAAAAAAAATGTTTTACCAAACTGCTTCGAGAAGGGAAATCCTTTCTTATCCTCATTTGATTTAAGTGATATAATTTTTACATATTTAGTAAATAAAAAAATATAAATAAATGCTGGCTATATATATATATATATATATATATATATATATATATATATATATATATATATATATATATATATATATATATATATATATATATATATATATATATATATATATATATATATATATATATATATATATATATATATTACTTGTATAAAAGCACCAGTCAGACTTTAGTGTAAAGAGTGGGGGTTTGGAGCTGTAGTGGTACCCCTGATGCATAGAATAATCTATCTTCGTTCTGAGATCTTAAATCTTTGATTTGAAAGGATGGTTATTTTAATCGAACAGAAATCAAAAAATACTCTATTAGAACGCTTCAAACACCATACTCCTATGGAGTAAATTCTTAACGTTTTGGTTTCGTCAATTTTATTATAATTATTATTTTTTTTTTTTTTTTTTAGGAAAGGGGATTAATGGCAAACTTCAAAATACCAGCAGCTACCTTAGTTCGGTTTTTATTATCCTTAGAAACGAATTATAACCGAGATAATCCTTACCATAATAGCTCACACGCAGCAGACGTTACTCAAGCAACTCATGTACTTCTCAATTCTCGAGCACTGGAGGTAAGGCTTGTTTTTATTTATTTTACTTTCTACTGGCACGTACACTAGAAGGGGAGGGGAGTTGGGTTCTTTCTATTTTCCAAATATCCGGCATTTAAGATAATTGAATATGATTTCTTATATTTTACGCATGATTTGCCAATTTGTTCTACCTTTTTGAGATTACACCTTACTACTACTACTAACAACTCACCGCAGCACCAAGCCGCCTGAGGCTAACACAGCTACGCACGCTCCTCCTCCCCCCCCCCCCCAATCTATTCAAAGTCCTCCCTTTTTACACCCGCCCACGAAGTTCCCATTTCCTTTAAATCTTTCTTTATGACGTCGTCCCACCCAAGACGGGGACGACCTGCTTTCCGTTACATCTTACCCCTGAAATACAGTGCTATACTAAGCAAGAAAATCTTTTGACTTTAAAAGTATATTTTTTTTTAATAAATATTCGATTCCTTGTAAGAGTCCAAACTATCGGCTGTCCAAAATCAAAACACATTCCCTACAAAAACTGTCTTTTAATAACTACATTTAGAAGTTGGCTTTAAGTGATTATGGTAGTTCAGATGTAAGGAGGTAGGTTGGATGAGGTAGAAGTGAATAATCAAACAGTTCATCGTAACGAACTTTCAGTAAGGAGCGACCCGGCTCAATAGTAACCGAAACTCTAAAAAAAGAAATTTTGATACCAATAGATACATCAAAAGAATCAAATTTTTATGCTGATTTTAAGTTTATAATTTTCATCAAGTTCAGTCCTATCCATCAAAAGTTATGGGCCTGAGAAAATTTGCCTGATTTTAGAGAAAAGGAGAAACACCCCCTTAAAGTCATAGAACCTTAATGAAAATCACACCATCAGATTCAGCGTATCAGAGAACTCTACTGTAGAGGTTTGAAGCTCCTATCTGCAAAAATGTGGAATTTTGTTGTTGTTTTTTTTCCAGAAGAAAGATCACGGATGTGTTTGTTAGTTTTTTTTTTTTTTTTTTTTTTTTTTTTTTTGAGGGGGGATTGTATCGACCCAGTGGTCCTAGAATATCGCGAGAGGGCTCATCCGAACGTAAATTAAAAGTTCTAGTGCCCTTTTTAAGTGACCCAAAAAATAGAGGGCAACTAGGCCCCCTCCCACGCTCATTTTTGCCAAAGTCACCCGATCAAAATTTTGAGATATCCATTTTGTTCAGCATGGTCGAAAAATATAACTAATCACAATATCCCACTGTCCCTCGGGGAAGGGCTGCAAGTTAGGAACTTTGCCTAATGTTTACATATAGTATTGGTTATTGGGAAGCATACAGACGTTTTCAGGGGTAATATTTTTAGGTAGGGGAGGGGGTCGGGGGTTACGTGGGAGGATCCTTCCATGGAGGAAGTTTTCATGGGGGAAGGGACACTGCTATGGAGGGGGCGCCGGATTTCCTAGCATTATTTAAAAAAAACGATCAAAAATTAAATTGAAAAAAACAAGTTTTCAACTGAAAGTAAGGAGCAACATCAAAAATTAAAACGAACATAAATTAATACGTATGTGATTGGGTTTGCCCCCTAGTCAATACCTCAATCTTTACGCTAAAGTTTTATTAATATTTTCATAAGAGCTATTTATTCTAATTAACGGCCTTTGTGATTAAGCGGTCATTTTTAAAGAATTGGAACAAATTCGAACTTTAGCGTAAAGAGCGAGGTATTGACTAGGGGCGAACCCCCTAATATACATATTAAACATATATGAATATAGAAGTTCGTAGCGTAAGTTAATTCGTAAGTTACATATATTTATTACGAATAAAAAGGTTCGTAAATAAAATTAAACAACTTTCGAGAAAGCTATTTAACCAAAAAAAGTAAAATTAATATGCAAATTTCATTTTAATTATTCATGTACAGTGAGCCAACTTACGCTAAAGTTTGACTCTTTCACACAACTCAATTTTCTAAAACAATAAAAACTTAAGCTTAAAGAGCGAGGCGTTGAGGAGGGGACAGCCCCTTTCATGTACAGAATAATTTCTGTTCGTTTTAAGTTTTAATGTCACTCCTTACTTTCAGTTAAAAAAAACGTGTTTTTATTAGAATTTATTAGTAATGTGCCTCAGAGATAAACAAAAACCAATTTCAAATCTTGAGGTTTTGCAAACATAACTAATCGATACAATATCTATATCAACATGCATTATTGTTTTTAATTTTTTTTGCAATTTTTTATGGGTTTTTTTCGTACAGATAACGAGCTTTTATTTTGAACGCTCAAGTTGTCCTTAAGAGTCTAATAAAGACAATATTATATTTATGGGTATAAAATAAAATATCAGCACATTAAATTTAGTTTAATATATAATCAATTTACATAAGGCGCGGAAAATTGCCCAAAAAGGAACAAAGTTCACAATTTTGCCATGCAACGGTGACATGGACATGTGCATAAATGAGCGCTTGCTGTACTTGTCAAAAATGAGAATAATGGGGTCTGACAAGTGTATATAGAACAAAAACAAATGTTTGAACAAAGTAAATATAATTTACGATGTGTACAGACCAATTATCTCTATAATTTCTTCTGCTTGGAAAGAATAAAAGTAACCAGAAATGTTGATTAACATAATATTGTAAGTATTGATAACCTGATAAGACAGTGTATCTCTAAATGAATTGAGATCTTTTGCTTTTTGATAAATTGAGTGAAGAACGTTTGAGATTTTGAAAATTTCCCCTGAATTCACTCTTAATAGTAAGTAGCCTCTTAGTCAAAAATATATTTAAAAAAAAGTTTTCGGTGAAAAGTAAAGAGCTATACTAACACCTGAAAACGATATTAAAGCGAACAGAAATTACTATGAATGAAAAAGTAAAATCTAAAACGGACAGAAATTAAAATGAATAATTACAGTGGCGTAATTTCGTCAAAATCCCGGGGGGAGGGGGTAAAGTTGTAGCCAATTTTCCCAAATCACGTGAAAATGACAGTAAAAACTGAAAAATGATCCATATATGACCATTAAGGCAAATATAAACTAATGAAAACTGACCTGTTTCTCTGGACACTTGAATTATGCAGCCTTATCTTAGTTTTGACAATATTTGTTTTGCAGAAACTAAGTTTCAGCGGGGGGGGGGGGGCAAACTGAGGTCTTGAGGGGGAAAAAATGGGTCTGGAGGGGCATTCCCCCCCCCCCCCCTGCCCCATAGAAAATTACGCCCCTGAATAATTATTCAAATTTTAAAACCGTTAGAATTACCACAAACTCAGAAAAGTCAACGACAGAACGACAGAACGACAGAAAAGTTTTTGTTCTGTTGTTGTCAAGCAAACTTCGAAAGGTTTGTTTTTCGTTGTTTTCTTTTTTCTTTTCTTTTTCTTTTTTGTTTAGCACTGAGGACGACTTGGCGGAGGTCCTTGTCAAAATACTTGCTTGTTTCTTCGTCTTCATGGTTCGCCACTGGCTGACAAAATCCTCGTTTTTTCACCATTTTTTTATTTTATTTATCATTTTGTTATTGTCTTTTTCTCTCTGAGTTTCATTTGTTTAGATAAGGGTATTAAGTTGAAACTTTAAAGGGACATCAAGATGGGTATTGAACCAAATGAAAACACATTATTTGCATCTAGATTGTCAAAAGGCCGTATCTGCAACATCTCTGGAACGTCTAAGGGGTATTAAGTTAAAACTTTCAGGGGATATTGAGGGACATTTGGTGGAAATTAGAAGATATTAAGTACACCTAGGTTGTCAAAAATAGGAATTGTTTTGTAATAAAGTTGTTTGTGCTTTATAATAGCAAACAAATTGCAGAAACAGGTCAGTTGTAAGCAACCATTCTGCGGAGCACCGCTGTCGTGTATATTTTTTTTCTGCCGTTATCAGCTGTTTAGCTTGGAAGTGGTTAGAGACTAAAATTCAAGACTCTTTTCCAATATTATTATTTTGTAAATTTATATTGTTATTTTAAATTATTGTGTTACACATTTAATAAATTTTTTTTTGTGTTACCATTATGGTATTATGTGGCTTATTATATTTGTTTTTGCTTTTGCTATTGTTATTGTAGTTTCATTATTATGATATGGTAAAGTTATTGTTAGGTATGTTTTACTATGTCCGTAAGTGCTTTTGTTGTTGTTGTTTTGTTTTTGCCATGGCCCTAAGAGGCTTTTATGGCAATATCGATCTATCTATCTATGGAAGTCCTAAAATGGAGAAGAAACTGAAAATTCTCAAGTAATTTTTTGGAAAAAATCGAAACTCTTTTCTTCCAGTCTACTAAGCACTGTTAAAAAAGTGAAAATAAAATTAGAAAATAATTTTCGCTGTGCTTAAGTTTTAACCAAAAATATTTGTTTGTAATTATTCCTTAGAAAATACACTAAAAAATTCAAGAATTGGGGGAGTTCATGATTTATTAGTCTTTAAAACAGATTTTAGATGCAAAATGCAAAGACTCTTTAGTTAGAAGTAACCCGATGTAACCAGATGTCAGGTTGGTCTCCTGGGACTTGAATTAACATGAGACGATAAATCCAAAAAATATTCCAGCAATTAAATTCTATATTTATACACCCTCTATCCAGATAAAATTACTCAAATAGAAACTATGATGACTGTTGATTAGTTATGAATGTCGGGTGTCTATCCCCAACATACCCCTCCCCCCCCTGAATTTTTTTTACTCTGAAAAAGGTGATAAATTTTTCATGTCTTTTTTCAAGTTTGTTTTTGTAACCCCCCCCCCTCCCCTCCCGCTACCAAGCATCCTGAATATGCCCTTGAATAGGTTTTTCAGATTGTCACAGTTATGCTGGTAAATAATCTAATATCTTTCGAGTCGACCGAGTCCGTTGATTTTGAATTGGAGTTATCAAGTATTTTGCAGTAGGTTGCATCAAGACATGGCTACTTGTAGAAAGAGAAAAGCCAGGTTAGGTTAGGATGTGAAAGTGAAAATAAAAACGATTCTGCTTTGCCTCCAAAAGTCAGCTTCTTTGGGATCATGTCTTCGAGACCTTAGATTGAATCTCAAATTCTAATTTTGTAAAATTCTAGGAGATTTTGATTGAATTTTCCAACATTTTGTATGCAATGTATTTCGGGCCCCAAAGTATGCCGAAAAATTTTGCTGGTGCCTGCTTCTGGAAAGATTTCCCACAGTTTTGTCATTTGTATATTTGCCAGGAGGGTTCTCTGATCTCAACCCAATTTGATGAGAAGTAATAGAACACGGGATACACTTACCCCTCCTTATATTTGATTGCCCCCATAGATTAAAACAAAATTTTGCTGGTATATACAAAACTCCCACCCTAGATTAAAAAAAAATTAAAATGTATTATAATAAAAGATTAAAAAATTAAATCTTTACTTTTTTAAAGTGAGGAAATTGCCTTACATTTTGTGGATTTGAACCTCTAGTTGTTGAAGTTCAACCAAAATTGAGAACCAACGGTCCATACCATATATGTGTCTTTTGAGGGTACAGAACCAGTTTATCCTCTGTGGGAAGAGGGAGAAGGTTATAAAAAATTATAGTCACACGTGTTTCTACAAAAAATGGTTGTTGGATCTCAACCAAACTTAGTTGCAAATAACAATTATTTTCGAAGCCGCACATATCGGAATAAAGCAATTATTGACTACTGTCGGGAAGGGGGTCCTTTTTTTCTTTTTTTAAAAGAACATATTTATCAAGAGAGGACGCGAAATTCCAATTCAAATTTTGTGGTACTTAACAGCTGTTCCTTATTATGGTTAGCACCTTATCCGCTCTCAATAGGTGGGGAAAGAGGGGGGTAGGGTGTTCCACGGTGCCTTTCATTGGCCTTATTGCTAGGTTTGCTTACCGGATTCATTCCAGCGGACTCGGGCAGCAGTGATAGTTACGTCATGGGTGGCTGTGCTAGAGTGAACCTCTGCAGGGAAATGGCTCTGGCGTATTGCTAAAAAAAAAAACTCATGTGGAATCCTATGCTTCTGACTGTTCACGAATATGAGCTCCCCTGAAAAGTAGGGCCCCTCTGAATGGACAGTGGTGTAAGTGTGTTGTTTAGCACGTAATAGACATACATCTATTGACTGTCTATTAATGAATGTGTTGCGCAAGAATTTACAAAACCATCAGTCTTCTGTCTAAATTATTGTATTTAAAAACTGAATCACGACTTTAACAAGCCAAGAGCTTATCATGTGTTGTCATATTATTATTATAGTCAGCTGTATAATTATGTTAAACTATATAATTCATGTTACACAAGGATATAAACTAGTATGCAAGGATCTAATTAAAAAAAAAGAAGCTAAGCCGATTCTGCCGCTAAGACAGATTGAATATTAAACATGGTGGTAGAGAAAGCTCCAACCCCCCTCCATTCTTACAATTTTTTTCCATATTCAGAAGAAAGCGGCTGTAAAGATGTCTGGTTAGGCTGTTTTATCAACCTCTAATCTTCTCCAAAGTATGACTCCCTACCAACCACGTACGTTCCTGGTGCTGAGCAAGAGCATAATGGAATACATTGGTGATACACGAGAATTAAAAAAGGAGATCTTGTAGATTCTGATCTTTTGAAAAAAGATTCATCCAGTGTTGTCAATAGAAAGTGGGACAGGGGCGTGTGTCCCTCTAGATTTTTTCGCTCCTCCTCCAAAATTTTGAATAATGACCTTTTTAGGGGTATTATTGCTGAAAAATGCTTTTGTTTTTGGTATTTTCATGCAAAAATTGAAAAAACAAATATCGTCCCCTTAGATTTTGAAAAACACATTTTGCCTCCCCCCTTCCCCAAACAGGTCTTAAAAATTTTGATCTTTAAAAAACAATTATTCATCTAGTGTTGCCAATAGAAAGTGGGAGGGGCGTCTGTCCCTCTGTATTTTTTCACTTCTCCCCCAACATTTTGAATAGTGACTTTTTTAGAGGTATTATCATTGATAAATTGCCTTTTTTGGTATTTTCATGCTAAAATTTAAAAAAAACGGCAAATATACCCCCTTAGAATTTGAAAAATGCATTTTACCCTCCCCCTTCCCCTTTAAATTTTTTGGAATCGTCGCTACTGGCTTCACCACAATTAAAGAAATAAAAAACCGAGAACTTGAGATATTTTTGTTCTCTATCCAAACACTTTTAGCGAAAGCCATCGACCCCTTTTCAGATTTGCTAGCGCAAATAAGGAAAACTGTTGTTCCAAGCAATAGATAAGATAGAATTAAAGGGCGGGCTCCATTGATTAAAAAGAACAATTTGGGATATAAGGTTGATTGTTGACGTCATATTGCAAAGGAAACAACCTCCATTTGCTTGCTACACAAAATCTACATAGAACTAAGATTAGGAGGTTAAACGTCCTACGTGGGATCTTTGAAATCCTTGACAGTGACCAAATTGCCTCTTTAGGAATTTATTTTGCAAGTCTTGTGCTGCAATCAATTGTTTAATGATATGTCGTTAGTCTAGCTGCTTAAATATTTACTGAGCAGGCTCTGGGCGTTTGGGTCGTACAACAAAGGCAAGAGATCATCAGAGACAAAACATGGAACAGCCAGTGACCTTATGCTTATGCTCAGCCCAAAGGATGATGACTCCGAAAAAATCCTTCGACCAGATCCTAGCAACCCACTCTGAAGCTGCTCCTTAAGCAACTAAACATAACTAATTACATTAGGGCCCGATATGGAGTACGGCCTTCTGTTACGGAGCTTACGTTTTCTAAAACATTGTTTTCTATGGAAAATTCCTTTTAATTATTACATACTGTCTCAAATTGAAGCTGTGCTGACAAATTGTGTGACCTATATCGCAAGGTCGGCACATGGAAAGTCTTTAAAGGCTATTATGTTCAGAAAAAACGTCATTCAGATGACAGCCTTCTAGAGGATTCATAGTTTTCTAATCAATTATTGAAAAACATCTACCTACTAAGAATAAGAGTTTGATTCTAAAAATCTTTGAGCTATTTAACTGGTTCTTATAATTCACATTCCAAAATGCGCCTACTTGGGCGCACTTCTTAAAGAACGATGAGGCCTCTATGCATTTCCTTTTTTCCCCCTACCACTTCGTGTAGAAATGGTAACGGTACAAACTTGGGAGAGGGCTCATTCGATCGGAAGTTTAGTTCTTGTGGTCTTTTTAAGAGTCCAAATTATCCCAGGTAGAAACATGGTATATTTTGTCAGATTACCGGAATCAGATTGTTGAATCTTAGCCAGGGGGAAGTAAGAACTGAAAAGGGGAAGATGTTAAAAATATGAGAAAATTCAGAAGCTGTAGAATTTTTAATAAAAGACAACCACCCGTTGACACACAATTTAGGGCCTGTTTTTGTCGTCTTTACAAACAAAAATATTACTAACAATTTTATCAACAAATTGTGTTGCCGTGAGCTAGAAATTCGTTGCTAGCGAGTCAAAGTGAAATTTGCTTAAAAATTAAACGTTGTATGAGAAACTTGCTAATGAGCTATGAGCTTGAAAATTCAAAAATTTTGATTCAAAAAATTAGGATAATAAATGTAGAGAAATAACTGTGAATGACTTGTATTTTTCGTGTTTAATATTGCATTTCTATATTTGCTGGAATGTCTGAAAGGCTATTTTCAAACTTCGTTTACAATTGAAAAGCCCGCTTAAAAGTTCTTTGGCCAATTAATACTTTTCTACAAACTTTAATTAGGACATTTTTAGGAAGCAGCTTTGTATCCATGAGCTAACAGAAAACGGTAAATAATATTCGACATTGTATAAACAGGCTTACGCCCAAATAGTCACAGACAGAATGGGTTATTCAACTTCTGGCTTTTCTGAACTACATTTAGTTATTTTTATTATTATCAAATGAATTTACTATAGTAATGTATTATTGATATTTTGGATCCTACTGTTGTTTTTTTACTTGTGTCATCATAAGCAGCATAGCATTTGGTAGCTTTTTGATCAATGCCCAAAGAAATCTCTAAGCCCTTTTGCTTTGGCTCTTTTGAAGTAGGGGGAAACTTAATGACAAATAGACCTACCTTTTCCAAGGACTACGCTGCATAAACTGGAAGCAGGGGGACTTTTTCATCAACGTTCATGGCGTCGTCTCCTGCGTCATCTAGATCCTGTACACCCCAATTGCCTCACGGTTTTGTGACGGTGGTGGAAAATACATTCTAAGACCACAATGGAAGTATATGACGTATGAAACAAAGAAGTAAAAATAGGAAATGAAAAATGAAATCAATTAGCCGAGAAAAAGGAGGGTAGTGTCAGCCAGTGGAACAGTAACGCGAAAATTAGCAAAAATTCACATTTTTAATGAAAATCGAGTGTGTAGGCAAGCTAAATGTATTGCTAAGCAAATAAGTTTTACAGAATTAAATTAATGAATGGTCTTTCATTCATTTTGCCTTGTTTGATCCAGTGTGTATTCTGCCTTTGTGAAGTTGAATTCAAAAGCTTAGATTTTTTGTTTCGTTTTTTATTTTTTCTGAGCACTGAAGTCGGCTTGACGCAGGTACTTGTTGATATATCTGGTCATTTTTGCTTCACATTGTTCCACTGGCTGACACTACCCTCGTTTTTCTTGTTTTTTTTTATTTTATTTTTTATTTCCTATTCTTGCTTCTTTCTTTCATACGGTATTGAAAAACATGGTGTTTGGATTCTATCGAAGAGGGAGTCAAACTAAGGACTAATTTTGCGCCAGTTTTTTTTCAACCAAACCAAAGCATTCGTTATATGGTGCGCAATATAACGACTATAACGCTTTCGTTATATTCGTTATACGCATTCGTCATATGGTGTGGTATTTGGTTTGTCACCAACTATTCTAACTTTCTCTTGTGCTAGTCGTAGGTTAGTGAAGTCTAGCGAGAATTGCTAGAATTATTTCCGAATGTTCAGCGGTATATCATCATGGAATTGGTGGCGTTCCAAAATGTGCCACAAAACGAACGTGTATAGACTTGTTTTTCCAAATCAGGGACGTAATTCAGGGCAGGAAAACTAGGACTTCGTTCTTCCTCTACCCCAAGGCTAAATATCACACTGAAAATGCTTCGAAAAGAGAGCTTTTTTTGAAAATATTTAATGGAAAATTATATTTTTTTTATCAAATTAAGTAAATTTGATTATACCTAATTTAATTATTGGCAAAGCGTAGTTAATTTTATTAATCTTATTTCGTTTTAATATATTTTGATGCATTAGATTATTTTAAATAATAATCAACATGACACAAAATATAAAAAGAAATTCCTGTAGCCATGGTTACTCCGAAGCAACTCTCGGGGTACTAGTTCCCCTACCCAGAAAGAAGAATTCAAATTGTTTGCTATGATATTTTATCGAAATCTTCTAACTTCTCCAGAATTAATTATGCAAGACAAAGTTAAACATTTCTATAAAGTTTCTATTGAGTGTGCATTAGAGTTCAATCGTGTCTCTTTATTAACATCTTTTGGACTGTGTTTAAGATGATCTTTCTGTTTTCAGACTGTTTTCACAAAGCTTGAGACAATGGCCGCCCTTTTTGCAGCAACAATTCATGACGTAGATCATCCAGGCGTAACTAATCAATATCTCATTAATACAGGTATGTATTAAATTTATACTTCTAAAAAACACCCCAGTTCCCCCTAGAATCATGATTTGTATGATTTGTCAATATTTCTTAAAATATTAACATCATTCGACAATTTTAGCTGTTGGGGCGAACCTGTCGCATCTCATCTTGACAAATCTTATCTACCACAATGAATATGACCTATGCTCTTACAATGTAATTGTTACTGATAAATTGGTTCTTATTTTTAGCTTCAGATCATTTCTACATGAGAATGCGGAAGGTCACTGTTTTTTCATTTTTAAGACTTGATTTCATTTTTAATTGTCTGCTTTAACCTCTTCTTTAAAGTAGTCTTAATATATTTTGAGTGACTTTGACGTTTTGATCACGTAGTGTATGTTTAACACTTAATGAGTTTGAGTGACTTTTACGTTTTGATCACGTAGTGTATGTTTAACACTTAATGAGTTAGATCACCATCCCTGTGTAACTAATCAATATCCTATAAATACAGGCATGTATGGAATTCGACTAATGCATGCTTAGAGAAGATATCGGTATCCTCGCGTACATATTTCGGGTGTTAAAGAATTCCTCAGAAGAAGGAGAAGACTAATATTAGCTAGTTTAATTTGTATCTATATATGAATAATTTACCACGATAATCTGAAAATTTCCTTATAGATGGGTTAATGTAAATGCTAATGTAAAATGTAGAAGGTTTGTAATGAACCGATGACTCTACGAGCGACCCCCCCCCAGCATCTAGGCAAACTGACATCCTTCGGCGACATTTTACATGTTCATGACAATTTTATTTCTTATCCACTTAGATATAACTGCATAACTGTATAGATATAATATAGCTGACTTTAGCCTCATATCACTTCTAAATCAAAACGTGGAAGGTCACTATTTCTTATTATTTTTAAGATTTTATTTCATTTGGAATCATCTTCTTCTTCATTTAGAATCATCTTCTTTAACAGTCGTTCAGCATAAAATAGTTGTAATTTATTTTGATTGTTCCTGTTTAACGTATTCATGACGTGGGTTATGTTAACAATTCATGACTTAGAGCATCACCCTGGTGTAACTAATCAATATCTTATAAATACATAATATATTGAATTCGTGTTGCTAATGAAAACGTAGAGATGACACCAATATCTTCGCCTGCACACTTTGGATACTGAAATATTTCTTAGAAGAAGGAAGAGTATAATTTTAGCTTCTTTTTTGTTTTTTTTTAATATGAATAATTTACCAAGATAATCAGAGAAAATGCGTGTGGATAGGTTAATGCCAATACCAGGGGCGGATCCAGGATTATTTTAGGGGGGAGGCGCAAAATAGGTTGATCCGTTAAAAAAAAATTTAGGGTGGGTGTGACGCAAAATAGGTTGATGCGATAAACTTGCGTTAGGAGCAAGTTTAATTAACGCAAACTTGAGTTAATTAAGTAAATTCCACTACTTTAGACGACAGGCCAATCCGCCACAGGTCGATCCGCCACTGGCCAATACTAATGTAAGAAGTGGAAGGTTTGCAGTGATTGTATCCCAGTAATCGCCTTCCTTGCCCCCTGACTCCCAGGCGAAGTGACATTCTTCGTGATATATTACATATCCTTGGCAATTTTCCAAATAGATATAACTTTTAAAACCAGCAGCGACATTAAGTTAAGAGAAGAAGAAACAGAACAAGAAAAAAAATTCATGAGATTGGTGATGGCACGTACGCCGGAATTTGTTTCGGGGGGGGGGGCAATTTGTTTCGGGGGGGGGCCAAATCCTTCAAACCCATTATTCTGTGAGAAAAATCAGAAAATTATGGGGAAATGAAAACAATCGTGAGATTTCGGGGGGGGGGGCCGGGCCCGGAGGCCCCCCTCTGCGTACGTCCTTGGATTGGTGTCATTTATACTGCCTTGTTTTTTCTATTGTGACGAATGATGACTCATTTTCATGTTTAAAAGAAGCAACTTAAAAAAGTATTAAAAAAAGAGCCTTCCAACAGTCTATAATCTCTTTTCTGAAATGTGTTTCTTTTCTGAGGGTGAACTTAATTACTTTTGGAAGTCTGAATACTCCCTTTTTGATTTTTATAATGACTACTTATCATAGTTGTGACACCTGTCACAACCTAGTGAAGAGCGAAATCTAGCCCCTAGTAACCAAAAATTTAAAAACATGTTTTTAAAAACAAAACAGTGCTTACTTTTTTTTTGGGGGGGGGTTGTCTAAAATTTAGCTAATCACAATAGGGAAAGGAAACTACAGACTGTTGGGAGGTTGTTTCTTCTAGTTGCTTTTTAGTAGTTTTTTTATGATAAAAACGAGTCACCCGTCATAAGAAATAGTTTTAAGTTAAAATAAGGAAATTGAAAACGTAGGTGAAAAATAAGCAAAAAAAAGCTAAACCCAAAATGGAACAAACAGGTTATGAAGACGTTCGTTTTTTTTGAAGGTGTAGTTTCTTTGGGAATAAAAAAAGGCAGAATTTTAAGTATAATTAGATTTTTTTTAAGTACAATTAGAAAATAGATATTTTTTAAGTACAATTAGAAAAATAAATTGGAAGGTTTTTTCTTCTAATTTCTTATTAAGGTTTTTTCAAGATAAAGACGAGTCACCATTCATAAAAGATAGTTTTAAGCTAAAATAAGGAAATAAGAAACGTGGGTGGAAAATAAGCAAGCGATCGTCTAACGCTTAGCCAATCTCAATAGGAAAAGGAATCTGCAGACCTTTGGAAGGTTTTTTCTTCTAATTTCTTATTAAGGTTTTTACAAGATAAAAACGAGTCACCATTCATAAAAGATAGTTTTAAGTTAAAATAGGAAAATAAGAAACGTGGGTGAAAAATAAGCAAAAATAATCTAAACCCAAATGTAACAAACAGGTTATGAAGACGTTCGTTTTTTTGAAGGTGTAGTTTCTTTGGGAATAAAAAAAGGCAGAATTTTAAGTAGAACTAGAGTTTTTTTTCAGGATCGTCTAACACTTCGCCAATCTCAATAGGAAAAGTAAACTGCAGACTGTTGGAAGGTTTTTTCTGCTAATTTTTAATTGAGCTTTTTTAAGATAAAAACGAGTCACCATTCATAAAAGATAGTTTTAAGCTAAAATAAGGAAATAAGAAACATGGGTGAAAAAAAAAACAAAAAAAACGCTAAACCCAAATGGAACGAACAGGTTATGAAGACGTTTGTTTTTTTGAAGGTGTAGTTTCTTTGGGAATAAAAAAAGGGAGAATTTTAAGTCGAACTAGTGTTTTTTTTGGGGGGGGGGGATCGTCTAACGCTTAGCCAATCTCAATAGGAAAAGGAAACTGCAGACTGTTTGAAGGTTTTTTCTTCTAATTTTTATTAAGCTTTAGATAAAAGCGAGCCACCATTGATAAGAGATAGTTTGAAATTAATTCCATAGCGGCCCTTCTTTAATTTTAGAAAAAGTCAGGAACTCAATTTCTAATGAAAAAGATCTTAATACGTCGTAATGCAGCTTTTTGGTAGTAGTTGGTGCCAAATTTAAAAATAAAAAAAAACTTGGATGAAAATAAGTAAAAATAAGCTAAAGCCATATGGTACAAATATTTTTCTTGTTTCGAGGGCCTTGACAAAACTAAATCTTTACATATGAAAAGTGTTGTTAAATTTAACTAAATAGTTTTTATTGATTATTTTCACGGTTCAGAGTGGCGAGACTGACGACAAGGGGGTACTGCCCTACAAACTTCACAGTTTTGAAACAATCAAAAGAAAGATCTTAGAAAAGCGTAATTTTCAGATATGAATAGACCTAAAATGGGCGCAAGGGGCAAAAAATGTCCTTAATTTTGATGTTCTTGGTACTTTAAAGAAAACATGCCTCCAATCTCGTGAATATGTCATCTCTTGACATATTTTGGCTCTTTATTTTTAACAGTTATATCTGTACGGGTAATAAATAAAATTCTTGAGGACATATAAACTGTCACCGAAGAATGTCAGTTTGCCAAGGAGGGAAGGAAGGGGTCTTTTGCCCTTGGAAAAGCTTACTTCAATTTGTCTGTTTTTTTACACTAGTAAATAGTCATCCCAGAATGGAGTGGGAGGATGTCGTAAGGAAAGATTTGGGGGAAATTGGGACTTCTCGGGAGGGTTTAAAGAGGGAGGCTTTGAGCAGATTTGGGTGGAAGAGGAGCGTGCGTAGCTATGGTGGTCTCAGGCGGATCGGTGCTGTAGTGAGTTGTTAGTAGTAGTAGTAGTATTTCAATTAATGTATCTATGGAAATCTTTCAGATGATTCTGCAAAATTATTTGTATCCAAGAACAAAAAAAGAAGCCAGATGTAGGCTAGTGTCCTCCTTGTTCTAAGAAATGCTTTAACACCAGGGGCTTAATTTGCTATGAGGCAGGGGGAAACTTCCCTCCCCATACCCAAGTTCCCCCGACCACAGTTTGCCCCCCCCCCCCAAGCTGAAATTTAGTTTCTTCAAAAAGTCTTGTCAAAGTTAAGATAAGCCTGCCTAATTCAAGTATCCAGAGAAGCAGGTCAGTTTTCTTTAGTATATCTTTGCCTTTACGGCAATATATGACTCATTTTTCAGTTTTCGTTGTCATTTTCACTTGATTTGGGGAAACTGGCTCCAGCTTTTCCCCCTCCCCCCAGGATTTTCACTAAATTATGCCACTGTTTAACACCCGAGGTATGTTTAACACGCGAGGATACGGAAATTTTCCCTAGGTATTCATTAGAAATAAAAATATAATAAATGCCTATAAGATATTGATTAGTTACGCTAGGATGATCTAAATCATACTCAAGTAATTGCAGCGAGACCTAAAGAACTAAAAGTGAGAATCTCAGAGTTTTTCTAACCATACATAAGAAATCTCAGACGTCCGATCAGCGTGCATAGGTAAGGCGCTAAAAGGAGGGGGACGTTGAAAATATGTGGCGGTTGATAGCAGCATAATTAAATAATAATGGGTGGTTAATACCCGTCGATAAGTCGATGACGCAAGAAACGTAGTGAAATTCATAAGAAACAAAAGCTTCAAAAAATGGGCGATTGGCTGATCGTTACTTGTGTGTTTTTCAACACCCAAAACTATTGTTCTACTGCTTCTTAATAAAATTTTACCCCCTTATAGGCTCAGATCTAGCCCTAATGTATAACGATGAGTCTGTCCTTGAGAATCATCACCTAGCTGTTGCATTCAAATTGTTACAGAATCCAGACTGTGATATCTTCAAAAACCTTCAGAAGAAGCAGAGACAAACGTTACGAAAGGTTGCCATCGATATGGTGAGTATTGTGCTTGTTTTATTAATATACATCTTGAAAATTACCAAAATACGACACAATTAGCCTATAACTTCAAAAGATGATTAAGACATTTTGAAGCTCTTGAATTAACCTAGCTACTCAGGTGTTTTGGGTAACCATCTTGTAAACAAAATTGCTAAAAATTAGCAAGAAGTTGCAATACAACGCTTCATTTTAAGACGGGGAAGCAGGAAGAGGGCTAAAAAGTCTTAACCGGAAATTCCATAAACTTTTTAGAGTAGAGTAACTTTTTTCTTACAACAAAGAAGTACTTCACAGAAGAAGCACGATCTTTGGAGGGCGAAACGTCTTAATTAATTCGAATTGTATTACAGGCACCAAATGGCGCTATGCCAAGCAGTCTCCATGCCTCTTTTCCTTAGAGGTGACAAAACATTTTAAGTGGCGTTTTTACATTTGAAAAAAGTTTGAAAGAATAGGAAGATAAGTATGCGAACCAAGATCAGTATTGGATGACTAGGGTACGTTCTGCGGATGAAGGGTCACAGATTGCCAAATTATCCTTTTCGACCAACCGTATAGGTTTAAACGGAAAGCAGGTCGTCCTCGGTTGGGGTGGGAAGATGTCGCAAGGAAAGATTTTATGAAAATGGGAATTTCCCAGGAGGGTGTAAAGAGGGAGGCTTTGAATAGATGGGGATGGAGGAGGAGCGTGCGTAGCTCTGTTGGCCTCAGTCGGCTGAGTACTGCGGTGAGTTGTTAGTAGTAGTTGTAGTAGTTGATTAAAAAGGAAACAGTAATTTTACTTATTTTGTAATGTGCTGTGCAATACAAGATATACAGTAAATAATCATATACAAAGATAATACCAACGAGAAATATAATTCGTCTCTGGTTTAGCAATGCAACTTTAGATCCTTTGAAGTCAATTTAAAAAAACGTTTTTTAGCAAATTTGAATAATAGCACTTGGATATGTAAGTACACTAGTCAAAGAGGCTTTGTCTTTACCTAGCCTCTTTCCACTCGCTAGGGCCTTTGGCCTTCATAAATGGCATTCGCTTCCCTCGATTTCACTGCAAGGATGTATTACTTTATTTAATACCATCAGTAGCGTTAGTAGCATTATTTTGTAAAAAGTAGGCGGGGAAAACATATAATTTTATAATCCCGGTAAGGTAATTTTTATGTTTTTTCAACGGAATTACCAAAAAAATACTTCGTAAATGAAAATACCTCAAAAAACGCGTTTTTTCCAAAATCTAGGAGGGCAAATAACCACCCTGCCAACCCATCAACGTCACTATTAACGCTTCGCCAGCTCTT
Source organism: Artemia sp. Qi Xiang Cuo (assembly GCF_049724085.1). Taxonomy (NCBI): domain Eukaryota; kingdom Metazoa; phylum Arthropoda; class Branchiopoda; order Anostraca; family Artemiidae; genus Artemia; species Artemia sp. Qi Xiang Cuo. The sequence continues at coordinate 8,943,805 of NC_142804.1, forward strand.
TACCTAGCCTACTTCTACTCGTTCGGGCCTTCGGCTTTCATAGATGGCACTTGCTTGTCTCAACTTTACTGCATAGAAGTATTTATGCTATGCGATTTTGCAGTTCCAACTTTTTTCATAGTGTCACACTTCCAGTTTATACAATTTTTTTAATTTACATATTTAGATTTGTATTCTCGTGGCTCCACAATTATTTGCAGAAAATCTTCAGTTTTAATCTTAAAAAGTTAAGTAGCAAATCACAGAATAAACGGACGGACGGTTATGTGTGTTTATGTATATGTACGTTTCAGAGTCATCTACAATTACCGAGTTCACCTGACTATGCATATTAAATCAAGTATGTATGGTTTTTCTCATGTGCAGACCTTTTCTTTTTTCTGAAAAATAAGCGAAACCAACCAAGCTGGAAATTTCAAAAATTATGAGAATAACCTTTTTAACCATGAAAGTGAACGTAGGCTACAAACATTTAGAACTTGAAAGAATAAAACTAAACTTGAAACCGGAAATGTGACGTCATGATAAGTAGCCCGGAAGAACCGTATGCTCGAATGGGTGTCTACGTGTCTGCACTAAAGCGTCCCAGCCCATCCACAATAGTGGGTAAGTTCACAGTCTATCTGGAAAATAAATCACTCAACTTTTTTCGCAGTCGACAACTGGCACCCACCTGAATCCAAGTTCTAATATACTTAACTGTTACTTTTAACTTAACGTGATATTCGTTGCCAAGACTCTCTGTCAAATTTCTATTGAAAAATAAACTGGTCATGTCACTTGTAGCCGCTCTCCAGCATTGGATTTCCTGGGCTTCAAATCTAGCTTTTAAATTCCTTGGTACAAAAAAAAATTAAACCGGTTCTGTAGCATATCCCTCTTTTAAAAATTTAAATTAAAACTTAAGATCACGACAGTTTTCAATCTTGTTCATTATCGATCCTTCAAAAAGACAATAGAAGACTGAGTTGATTTTTAAATAATTGTTTTTGTTTTATTGAAGTTACTAATTAAGATTGTTCTCCTGATGCAAAAGTTAATTGTTTTCTCTCACAATTTTTTGAGTTTTCACGAGAGTTAAGATAATAATAAAGTTTTTGACAAAGAAAGCAAATTCAAAGTTTAAGATAAGCAGAAAGCTCGTATAAAATGTCACACCGAAAATGAACAGGAATTACCATGAATGAAAATTTAAGAAATGGAATCTAATACGAGGACAAAGTGTAATGAATTATGGGGCAAAATCTTAAACAAAACAAAAATATCACAAGCAACTACAATAAATAATTTCAATGAACCATGGAGCCGAACTTAAATGAAGAGAATTTACCTCAAGTAAGTGAGATGCTGCAACCATGTCAGCCCCCTCCCTCATTGTAAATGGTCCCAGTAGGCTACGATGTTGCTTTCAAAATACTGAAAATTAAATAGGAGTGATTTCATTAGAAACAAGGCTCAAAATGAAGAAAAAATCTGAAGAAGAAAAGAAAAAAATTAAGAAGGAAAATTGTCTATTTACATGACCAGTTTAAATAAATAAATTTATCCGAATAAAAATAACAAAAGGGAAAATAAGGAGAAATTTTTTAAGATACTGAAAATATTTTCTTTCTAAATGGATATTTCAGATATATATTTAAGAACCCATCAAAAGCAAAGCACATATAATAGAATAGATTTATTTAATAAAAAGAGCTTTCATAGTTTTGGCCTAAGCTGCAACTAAATAACGCAATTTTTTTTTACAACATTGGTCACTAAGTGAAAAAAAATAAAAAAATTTCACGAACGATTAAATGTACTATCAAAAAAAGGGACGAAAGAGTTTACGAAACGATTTGTACGGCACCTTGGGAGTTCAAGCTTGATTTTACTTCCGGTATTCAAACGTTTTGTACAAGGAGCTGGTAGTAAATAATGGCGCTTCTCGCATGCGAGTAACTAATGTCTAAACTTAAGCATTAGTTCGTATCGGTACCTACGGAGAGATGGAATTTTCAACAAATCAAGAGTGGACTCATAAGACACGTGACTTGGACCTAGTATGATTTTTGTAGCACGTTTCTGTACAGTTTCGATGTCACTACTTAGGTATTCAGTATTGTGCCCTGGTGGGTCCCAGACTGGGCATGCGTACTCGACTAATGGCCGCACATAACAAAAATATGCCAGTCTGAATTCTATTGTAGAAAAACCTAGGCGCCGCAAAGTCACTAACAATCTTAAGGCGTAATTTCCTTTTGCACTATATTTGCAACATGCAGGCAAAAGGAGCAGTCTGAGCTAAAAGTGACACCGAGTATAACTGCGGTTAGGGTGGTGGGATACCATGGTTCAGGACAGGAGAGATTACGTTTTGGAGGGTTGAACCTCATCACTTTTGTTTTACTCTCGTTGATTTGCAGCCCATACGTGTCACACTGGCTGACGAAAGTTGACTTGAGGTCACTACTGATCTGTGGAACGACTTGGAGCTTGTCAACCAGGTACTTTAGCAGGTTAGATAAGTCGTCAACGTATTTAAATAGATTGTCAACTCCCGAAAGCACGAAATTTATCAGTGCTAGAAGTAGAAGGGCCACAAGTTTGGTGCCCTGAGGTGCACCACACGTAGGTTCGGTCCATTCTGAATCGAGATCTCCCGAAAAGAGCGCGTAGACGCAATGATAACGGCCGCGAAGAAAATCGATAACAAGTAGCAGATTATGCTTTTGGCACCCATCGGCTTTAAATTCTTAGTAGCGGAGTCATGACGGAGTAGGTCAAACGCTTTCGATAATCAGCCAAGAGCAAGTCCAAAATAGTATAAAATAAAACTCAAAAAGTACGAGACCATTAAAAAAAATCCTGTTTATTTATTTGTTTTAATGGTCAAGTGTTTTATTTCAATCCTTTTTTTTTTATTTTTCTGTGTTTATCTGATGACAGCCCTAAGATACAGAGCCGAAATATTCATTTAGAAAAAAATTTCACTGCCGTAAAAAAATTCCTCCTTGTTTTACCTTTTATTATTTGTTGTTTTTTTTTTGGAAGGGCTTTGTGGTCTTTGTTGGGATTTAATAAAAAAGATCCTGGAAGTTTGAGCGCTATTTTGATTTTTTTTTTTCGAATTATTAAAAATAAGGGAGAGGAAAGTTAGTCTCTTTGCCATAAAGTGTCATAGTTCTTTTATGCATTCTCAAAATTTTGCTTTTTTTACGCAATTCCAGCCTTCGACGGTATGATTGCCCAAGTCGTTCCTCTCTTATGCTGCCTATGGGCACACTTAACATGGGAATGTAATTAGGGATGAGCCATAAAGGCACGGGAAACTGAGAAAATGAGAAAGGGGAAAGAGGGAGAGGGGAAAATGAGAAAAGGGAAAGAATTGGAAATATTCTACGAAGAGTTATTCTACGGTATTCACTTGTTATTCACTTGTAAAAAAAAATCCTTGACATTTTCTGACACTGGAATTGAATAACATCTTTTGTAAATACAAAAATTCATTTGCCTAATTCCAATTCTGGGATAGAAAATATGATTTCTTTGTTTAAAATAGAACTTGCATTTCCGTTATGTCTTTTTTTTAAACTCTTTGAATGCTGCAAATGATTTTTTTTTACGATACGATACGAATTTATTATGTCAAATAACAAGAATTAAATGAGACAAAATATAATTTAAATAATTACTCTTCATTGTCACTTATTTATTAAAATGAGACACAAAACACTGTCAAAAAGACAATCTGTATCGGTTGGTAGCCACGGGCTTACAAGGCTTGAGTTTAATCAGGTGCCTTGTATTACACCCTGTTCTTGCCGGTTCAGGGAGCAAATCTCGGTGCTTGCTTGACTTTAAAAGCTTCTGTCCAAGGGCCATTGTAAGCTGGTGTTGTCTGGCATCAAGTCCTTCTAGGCATAGGATTTTGAGCCTATCATTATAATTCGTGAATTCCGGGCCTAATATCACACGAGTAGCTCGTTTCTGCACAGTATAAAGGTCATTTCGTTGCTCTTTACTTAGCCCCGGATGCCACACAGGACAAGTATACTCTAAAATACTCCGAATGTACAGTTTATGAAAATTCAACAGTGAAAAATAACTAAAACCGAATCGCCGAATTGTGACTAGATTACGCAACGCTATATTCGCCTTCTTAGTACAATTATTTACATGATCCATCCATGACATTTTTGAGTTAAAAGTCAAACATAAAATTGTCATATTATTTACAATTGGCACAATTATACCACTTTGACTAAGAACTTTTTTTTTTAAACGAGACTCTCATAAGTGCTGACTTTTTCCTATTAATTGAAAGCCGTTTTTTTCACAGTCAGCCTCCAAACGGCGAATTATGCCACCCATTCTAATCATGGATCCTAGCTTATGAAGTATCAGCAATGATCATCTGCAAACTTCGCTCTGTTTTCATGCCAAGTCGCAATTTTGTTACACAGTATTAAAATTAAAAAGGTCCCGTTTTGGTACCTTGGGGTATTCCACAGAAAACTTCAAGAAAATCCGATTGTACCCCATCAGCACTAACACACTGTTGCCGTCCGTGTAAAAAACTATAAACAATCCGAATTGAAAAAGATCTAAAATCTTTCATTGACTCAAGAATATCTGGAAGGCCTGATTCGTCAACAGCCTTTACTTAGTTTACTCGTAATATTTCTGCAAGTGTATCTTTATTTTCTATATATTCCAGGACTACTTCCACATAAAATAATGTACTTTGCTATACTTTTCGATAAATCCATACTGGCAGGGATCTATTTTATCACAGAAATCTTCTAGTAACCATTTCTTTAGAAAATGTTCGAAAACTTTAGATACAATAGGGGTCAAAGATATAGGTCGTAGGTCACTCACCCCTTTTGGATTCGAAACTTCAGGTATTGGCGTTACAACTGCTTTTTTTAAATCATCAGGAAAGGTACCACTCAAAATACATTGGTTTAAAAAGGCAGTCAGAGCTTCAGGTAGAAAGGCTGCGTTTTCTTTGTACAGGGTTGCTGGAATGTCTCCAGGGTCAGCTGCCTTATTGGGGTCAAGTCTCTCAAGAACCTTTGCAACTTCGAGAGGAAAAATCCCAGGTATTTCTGATGAAATAGCCAAGGGGGGAACACTGGAAATAGTTGGACTACTTATCCTAATACGCGCAAAATACGTTTTATTTGCAGTGGTGTTAAGCTTAGTCCAAGCTTTGTCGTATATACTTACACTGTTCCTTACAGAGGAGCCGGAAACAAGCTGCATTCTTTTATAGCAACTAGTTGGGTTTGTGGATATAAGCACATTAATTTTCGAGCCATAGGATTTCTAAGCCAATCTACATTCATTGAACATTTGATTTCTCTGCTTGGAAGATTCACCTGTCTTCCCCTTTTTATGGAGCCTTTTGCGTTTGCGTATCAGCCTTTTCAGACGCGAGTTAACTCAGGGCTTGTCAGCTGAGTTTACTGTGACTGTCTTCTCTGGAAAATACACATCATAAGCTATCCGTATGTCAGTTGAAAATATTCTATACATGTCGTTGACATTGCAGTTTTCGTACAAACTTTTCCAGTATTTCGAAATAGCCCATTTAGCGAATAGCTCTTTTACAGACTCAGTCAGAGGCCGGCTGTTTTTAAACCTATTCTCTTTTTTCAACTGCGTCAAGGCTTTGTCACAGACGTCACTAACGTTAGAATTATCTAATGACGCTTACATCAAGGCTTTGTTGCTGACTTTAGTTGCGTCAACGTTAGTTAATGACGCTTACATTAAGAGATCCTCGCTGATGTCACTGAAGTTAAGGCTGTTTAAAGATTTTTATATCATAACCTTCCAACTGACGTTAACACAGCATGACGTCTACATTAAGTCTTTGTCGGTGACGTCAACGACGTTAATGTTATTATTTCATGAAGTTTACATCAAGGTTGTGCTATTGACGTTGGTAAGGTTAATATCAGTAAGTGGCGCTACTTCAAGGCTATACCGCTTCAAAAACACCCCTAATGCTGTTTAAAAGACCTGAATGGAGATTATTTTTTCAGGTGCTAGCCACGGACATGTCTAAGCATATGACCCTTTTAGCTGACCTCAAGACAATGGTTGAAACAAAAAAAGTGGCTGGTTCTGGCATCTTGTTATTAGACAATTATACAGACCGAATTCAGGTATGGAATTTTGAATGATGTTGAAAATATATGCTGTGTTCTTTAGATTAATAAATGAATATTAACTAATTAATCATTATTTAACAACGTCAGTAGAAATTTATCACCAGATTTTTTTTTAAAGCAAGAAAAGCTAATCAAAAATGAACTTTAATAACAATTTTAACCAGCTCAACAAAGTTGAATGTCAAACCACTCTCTCGACGACATTAAATGGTCTCGTATTAACCAGCTTTGCATCTTCATGAAAACTTAGAGGAGACTCCTGATCAGGGTTGCCGGTCAATTAAACAAAAAACATGGCCGGCCTCTATGATAGTTATAATCAGTTTTAATTAGTTACTTTTAAAAAATTTCTATTTTTGTTGCTATTAAGATTGCTCTGTTGTTTGTTCTGGTTTCATTGAAAGTTACATTAATTAATGAGAGGTTACAGTAATTAGTGACATTAACCGATAGTCAATGTCTTCTTGTTTATTTTTTTGGGAAATGGAATTCAAAAGTCCATAATAGAAATAAAAAGATTTCCATAAGTGAATTCACTAGCTTATTAAAGTCACAACAAAAATAGGACCTATCTTTGTAAAGCTTCTGGTCATGTACTAAAATGTTAAGAAACATATACGTGATATTTTTCTGAGAAAATTAAAGGCAATTTCAAGCAGATTCACACTGTGCATGTTTCAGTGCTACGTTGTTAACACTTAAACTTTTCTTTTCACACTTAATCCAACCTTTCATACTTAAAAAAGGTCTTTTACACTAGGCTAACCCGAAAATCTATAATCATCTTTAGCCAACTATTCTCAGATTAAAACTGTGGAATCGAGATAGTGATTCAAGCTCTGATCAAAGGTTAAAGGCTTTCTAGAACTTGTTATCAAAATTTGTTAATTAATCATCCAGAAAATACATTTTATTGCTGCTGTATTGACTATTTTCTATAACGTTATAGGGCCCGGGGTTAAATATTTTCGGCAAGGCTGGGTAGCAGGCTTGCTACCGGTCCTGTAAAAGGACCCGGCAACTGAAACATCGACAATTATCAACTGAAGTCCAAATGAAGAACTTTGCAAGAAAAGACGTACGAATGTAAAATAAAACGAAAATTTTCAAATTCTGTATTTAGACTCACGTACTTATTTCATGTTTCATTATAGTTTCCTATTTCATGTTGTTGATTTTTTTTTCCGAGTTATGGAATTTTTTTTCCAAATAGAGGCCTTGAAATTTGAAAACTTAAGCTTTCAGAAGAAATTGCTTCTTCTAGATTTCCCCCCTCTAGATAAAAAAAATCATTTTGGAGTTGCCATAAGAAATAACTTTTACTGGTATTTTCTTTAAGAAAAATAGAAAAAAAACAACAAAGTTGTCCCTCCCTAGGTTTTGGAAAAATTGGTTTTAAGCTCTCTAGAAGTTGTTTTCAAAACTTATTAATTTCTCATCCAGAAACTCCATTATATTGCAACTTAATACGGACCAGGGTTCAATCCGAGCTGCCGCAATACTGGGTGCTGGGTGACTGGCTTGCAACCTGTCCCTGTAAAAAGACCCGGCAACTGAAACATCGACAATTATCAACGCCCTATGCGCCCTATGTGAATGCCCCTGAGGGATCTTCATCCTTTTTTATCCTATTGTAGCGTAGCATAGACTTAGGTAGAGCAAAATTCTATGTGATATTTAGTGCTACTTCGCACTGCACACATGAAGAGTAAAATTTGCTCTTACAATGAAGCGTAAAGTCTGAAGACATGCTAGTGTGGAAGGTTCTACGGCGCAGTGTGAAGGAACCTAACAGTTTTAGTTGGATAAAAATATTATAAATTTAGTGGAGTTTTTCAATAGGAGAGTGTAATTTAAAATTTTCTTCTTAATCTAAAAAAACTTTAAAAACAGATACGTACACAGGGATGGAAGATCTTCTATCCCATTTATTTTTTTCTGTAATCTCCAGGTTTAGAATTCCCCTCATTTTCTTATGCTTTTCGTATAATTTGCACTTCTTTCAGGTTTTTGACGAATCCCCTAATCCGTGTTGTTTTCATATTTCGTTTCTCTATTTAATATTTTCTATATTTTGTCCTTCTGATATCGTGCAGTTTCTATTATCTTCGGATTTTCAAGTTTTCCTTCTTCTATCTTCTCTGCAGATATTAAATCTTCTCTGCGTTTTGTGTGTGGATGGCTCGTTGCTATATTATTTATGTATATATTTTCTTGAAGTCATGGCTAGTCAGGGTAACTTTAATTCTTTAAAATATTGAGCAATATGTCAAGAATTTCAATTACTTTATACTTGACAGATAAGTATCTATTGGAGAAGGAATCTTCTGAGATCCAAACCCTTAGATATCCGTATCGTTGAGATCGACGCAATAACTAAGAATGTCGGAGACATTGAGCAATAACTCAAGAATTTCAATCGTTTCATGCTTCAAGATGTTTTCCCCTGTGTTCCTTTTAAACATGTCTAAAGGTGATCTTAAATGAAATTTGTTCCTTTGTTCGAACACGAAGGTAAATACCAAGCGTCAGTTTTTTTCTCCCTAGCAAATACTTGGGTCATACCTTTAGCTTTTTTTGGGTTAGGGAAAGAAACCTTGTAAAGGATATTCCGAGAGCAGTCAAAAACATATGTATTTCGAAAAGCTTCGGTGAAGTTGGAATTATTATTAATTATTATTATTATATTATTAATAATAATATAATAATAATAATAAATAAAGTTGGAATTAAATAAGAAGAAATTTTAGGTACAACTTAGAAAATTCATTATTCCTATTGGAAATATAAAATTATATTAAGATATAATTATATCTTAATAATAGTTGCTCCAGTCCAGTAGACTGGAGGAACTCCTTTTCGAACCTATTGCATCATAGCTTGTAAGATCTCCCATAAGAGGAACCTGTAATGGATGTACAATGTTTAGACAACTTCAGTTCTCAGACTCTATTTTCTTGGTCTAAGAAAAAGTCAATTTCCATCTACATTGCCTTCTAAAAAAAATCCTAAAATATTTTCAAACAGTTCGTGGTAACGAACTGTAAGTAAGGAGTGACCCGGCTCAATAGTAACCGAAACTCTAAAAAACGGAATGTTGATACCAGTAGATACCAGTAGATACATCAAATGAATTGGGTTTTTATGCTGATTTCAAATATATAAGTTTCACCAAGTTTAGTTTTACTCACCAAAAGTTACGAGCCTGAAAAAATTTGCCTCATTTTCGAAAAAGGGGGGAGACATCCCCTAAAAGTGATAGTATCTCAATGAAAATCAAACCATCAGATTCAGCGTATCATAAAATCCTACTGTAGATGTTTCAGGCTCCTAACTGCAAAAATGTGGAATTTTTGGCCAGAAGAAAGATCACGGATGTGTGTTTATTTGTGTTTTGTTATTTTTTTTTCTAGGGGTGATCATATCGATCCAGTAGTCCTAGGATATCATGAGAGGGCTCATTCGAACGGAAACTAAAAGTTCTAGCGCTCTTTTTAAGTGACCAAAAAATTTGGAGGGCAACTTGGCCCCCTCCCACGCTCTTTTTTTCCCGAAGTCACCCAATCAAAATATTGAGACAGCCATTTTGTTCAGCATAGTCGAAAATCTAATAAATATGTCTTTGAGGATAACTTAAATCCCCACAGTTCCCGGGAGAAGGGCTGTAAGTTATGAACTTTGCCCATTGTTTACACATAGTATTGGTTATTGGGAAGTATACAGAGATTTTCAGGAGGAATTTTTTCTGGTGGGGGGGATGGAGGCGGGAGCGGCGCGGGAGGATCTTTCCATGGAGGATGTTCTCAAGGGGGAAGGGACATTTCTATGAAGGGGTGCCGAATTTCCCAGCATCATTTAGAAAACGATCAGAAATTAAATAAAAAACCTGTTTTTTCAACTGAAAGTAAGAAGCGACATTAAAACTTAAAACGAATAGAAATTATTACGTATATGAGGGGGTTCACCCCCTATTAAATACCTCGCTGTTTACGCTAAAATTTTTTTTAGCACTTTCAAAGAGCTATATATTCTAATTAAACGGCCTTTGTGATTCAGGGATTTGTGATTCGAACAAAATTTGAACTTTAACGTAAAGAGCAAAATATTGAATAGGAGGAGAACCCTCTCATATACGTAATAACATATACGTAATATAAAAATAAAAATAAGCGATACGTCTGACTGCGTCTCACAATTTTGTTTTTTAAAACAATAAAAAACTTTAGCGTAAAGAGCGAGGCGTTGAGGAGGGGACAAACCCTTTCATATACGGAATAATTTCTGTTCGTTTTAAGTTTTAATGTTGCTCCTTACTTTCAGTTAAAAAAAACTTTTTTATTTTTATTTAATATATGAAAAGAGTGGGCTTATAATGCTGATTCTAAATATATAAATTGCATTAAGTTTAGTATTACTCATCAAAGGCTGCGAGCCTGAGAAAATTTACCTGACTTTTGAAAAAGATGGAAAACACCCCCTACGAGTGAAAGAATCTTAATGAAAACCACACCATCAGATTCAGCGTCTCAGAAGACCCTATTACATAGGTTTCAAGCTCACATCTGCAAAAATATGCAAATTTGTATTTTTGCCATAAGAAAGATCACGGATGCGTGTTCATTTTTTTTTCTTTTTTTTTTTTTCAGGGATAATCGTACCGACTCGGTGGTCCTAGAACATCAAGATAGGGCTCATTCAAACTGAAATTAAACGTTATAATTCCCTTTTTAAGTGACAAAAATGCTGGAGGGCAACTAGGCCCCCTCCCCCGCCCCTTTTTTCCCAATTTCGTCTGATCAAAATTTTGAGATAGCCATTCTGTTCTGCATAGTTGAAAAAACCCAACTAATATACCTTTGAAAAAACAAATTCCCCCTAGAGCCCTTATGGAAAGGTTTTGAAGTTATTATGGGAAGGGAAGCCCTAATGGGAAGGGCTGCAAGTTATGAACTTTGCCCATTGTTTAAATATAGTATTGGTTATTGGGAAGTATAAAGAAGTTTTCAGGGGGGATTTTTTCTAGTATTTGGGGCAGGGGTCTGGGGTTACGTGGGATGATCTTTCCATGTAGGAAGTTTTCATGAGGGAAGGGAAATTGCTATGAAGTGGGCGCCGGATTTCTCAGCATTATTTAAAAAAAGTCAGAAATTAAATTAAAAAAACAATTTTTTCAACTGAAACTAAGGAGCAACATCAAAACTTAAACGGACAGAAATTATTACGTATATGACTGGGTTCGCCCCCTATTCATTACCTCACTCTTTGCGCTGAAGTTTTTTTTGTACTTTCATCAGAGCTATTTATTCTAATCAACGACATGTGTGATTAAGGGGTCCTCCTTCAGGAATAAAAACAAAATTTGAACTTTAGCGTAAAAAGCGAGGTATTGACTAGGGGGCAAACTCCCTAATATAAGTTATAAAAATATACGAATATAGGAGTTCGTTACGTAAGTTAATTCGTAAGTTACGTCAGAACAAAATTTCGAGAAAGCCATTTAGCCAAAAAACAGTAAAATTAATATGCAAATTTCGTTTCAATTATTCATGTACGGTGAGCCAAAATCAAAGCTGCATTAATTCAAAAACGTTCAGAAATTAAATAAAAAAATAAGTTTTTTTAACTGAAAGTAAGGAGCGACATTAAAACTTAAAACGAACATAAATTATTCCGTATATGAAAGGGGCTGTCCCCTCTTCGTCACCTCGCTCTTTACGCTAAAGTTTGTTATTGTTTTAAAAAATAAAGTTGTGAGACAGAGTCAAACCTTAGTGTAAAGAGCGAGGCGATGAGGAGGGGACATCCCCTTTCATATACGGAATAATTTCTGTTCGTTTTAAATTTTAATGTCGCTCCTTACTTTCAGTTAAAAAAAACTTGTTTTTTTTAATTTAATTAGAGAAAGGGATAAGGGTCTTAGTTTAAATCTTAAACATTAATTTTATTAAATAGAAAGGAAAAGGGTGGTCGGATGACACTTGCCACGAATTTCATGTTTTTAAATTATTTTCTTCAGTCCTTATCTTCCCCTTTTATGATAACTCACCCCCCCCCCTCCAAAAAAACGGAAAAAGGATTAAGACACAAGAATAAAAAATAAATCCTATAGGATATTCTAAACCTATTTCACTTGTATTTTGCAATAAAGCTAGAACAAGTTCAACATAGGTTCAATACATAGGTTCAACAGGTAGAATATTCCTAAATTCCTTCTCTTTTTAATTCTTTTTATTTGTCATACTTTCCCTTTGGCTGCTGAAATCTACTTAAGGGGGTAGGGATTAGAGGGAGTTATCGTCTACGGAGGAGATTTTCCACCGAGGACATTTTCTGGGTGGGAATTTATCAGGAGGGAATTATCTGGGAGAAATTTTCTAGGGGGTATCAGCCAAGAACCAGTGAAAAGACTACCCGTCCAAAGTTCTATCTAAAAGTAGCAGCATTTGCATCGACATATTTAACTTACCAGGATACTGGGGACTGGTTGGGAGAACTACCTCAATTTCTTAGAAATTTAAGATTTTTTTTATTCAGCAAAACAAGACAAATATAGGAGATTAGAGAGAAGAGTAAAATATTTGACTTCTTGGAGAGACGGAAAAGAAGGGTATCGCTAATGAATAGTATAAAGCTTGATAAGATAATCTATTAGGTGCGTTGCGTAATAGCCGTACCCTGTTTTGACAGTCATGGTCCTTAATCCATTTCTTCTTGGTCAAGTGCATGGTCGAGTTCCACCAATGTTCCCTTCTAAAGAAATTTAGGAAAAATTTTTAAAGAGAGAAAAAAATGAACTTAGATCTTATAAATTCATATTTAAAATTCCGAGAACCATCTAATTAGAACAATTTTGAGAAAAATAAGGGTCCCGTCGGCTAAAAATACTTCATCGCTTTTTTTTTTCTAATGAATAATATACTTTTTCTTCAGCTTTCCCTTGGATCCCGTTTCTTTCCTCTTTTAAAATAAAGAAGAATTTATAATTGAACTATAATTTAATTTATAATTCTACATTCATATTTAAAATTCCAAGAACCATCTAATTAGGACAATTTTGAGAAAAATAAGGGTCCATTTGGCTAAGAAATACTTCTTTGTTTTATTATTTTTTCTTAATGAATAATATACTTTTTCTTCAGCTTTCCCTTGGATCCCGTTTCTTTCCTCTCTTAAAATAAAGAAGAATTTATAATTGAACTAGTGCCTTAAGCCTTCCAAAAGCAAAATGTAAGCACAAATAAAATTACATTCACAAGATTAAATAATGAAATGGTAGCATAGTAAGAATATAAAAAGGGTTAAAAAATATTCACTATCAAGATCTAAAATTGAATTTTTGTTTGGCAAGTTGGAAATCAAAATTGAAAATTGAAATTAGAAAATGGAAAATAAAGTTAGAAAGTAGAAATTAAATGACCAAAAAGTAGTCAATTTAAAAGGTTAATGTAAAAATAAGCCAGAATCGGAAGTAATTTTAAGAATATTACTATTCTTCCTTAATTTTAACAAAAAAACCTCTTCTTCAAGAAATTCTCATTACATTTCAAGCTCCCACAGTACACCAGTAATCAATCAAAAATAATTTTTATTCCTAAGAGATTAAGTTATTCTTCAATGCTTAGAAATTGTCGATTCAAATCCACTTTGTAATCCAACAGAAAGGAAAATGCGCCAAAACCGCCATTTTGCACAACAGCCTCAAAAGGAGCGGCCAAATGGCGTAAATGGAGCAAATGCGCCCCATCTGGCAACTGCTCATGATGTCAGCTTTATAATTTGGATATGAGCATACAAAAGATATTGTGATACAATGAGGAAGTAGGAGACTTATGTATGAGCGTCGGCCTAGCGAACAAAATTTTCTACTAGTGTTTATGTCGCTGGGAGTACCCTTTGGACTGTGCAGCTTACAGATGGTGTTGATGCAAAAGTGACAGCCTTAAAAAAAATAATCCTAGGGAGGTACAGAGTAGACCCCGGAGCCGCGCCGATAAGGTAAGACCGGCGGCGGGGCCAAAAACAGCGCGCCGCCACCGCACCGACGGTAAGATGTCGGCGGCACACCGCCAGCATCCGAAAAGTTTTTTTTTTGGCTTCTTTATAGAATATATGTCATGTAGGCTAAGGCTGAACTGCTGCTTTTTTATTGCTATTGGCTGCTCTTCTGGACATTATTCATTTTTTCTTTAGGGGATTCATTCCAAATTATAATCTCATAAATACCTAATATCAGCTAAATTGTAAACCGCATCTAAAAGGAGTAAATTTATCAGACTGAAAAATACATGATGAACACTTCGCATGAGAACACTTCAATTACAATGAAACAAAAAACACTTAATGGTTTATTCGGTATGAGGAAAAATGAAGTGCCAGCTATTTTCTAAGGTAAAAAATAAAAAGCTCATCCGTTTTAAATGTAATTAAACGAAATAATATGCAGACTGAAGTAGCTCCAGGAATATGTTGAGATTTTCTTCCTAGTTCGTCACTTTTAATCCAAGCAAAATGTTAGGAGACTTAGTATCAATTATTGAGTTTAAGCTTTGATTTCCAAATGCTCACAAAAATTACCAAATCACCCAGGTTCAAAGCTTCTGCTATGTTCATATCCATGGAAATCTCCAAAGAATTTCTTTTTAAAATAGCTTTCAATTCTATTTAGGGGTATTTAGCCTTTTTTGCTTTTCTTCAAGGCTTTGAAAAAAGTGTTACAATATTCCAAATGTTGCATTTGTTATATTTGTGCATATTTTTGGTCATCATTTGTGGGGTGATCGAATTTTTTAAACCACTGTAGATATGTAAGAACGTTGCAACATCTAGTGCCCTGAGGTCATAAGACTGTCAAAGACTCCTCTTGAACCTTCCAAATTGAAAGCTTTTATTATTACCTGGCCTTTTAATGTAACTTGGGCACTGGACCAAGGGCGCCATTGTCACTCGAGCGCAACGTTAGGTGGGTATGTCGATATCGCTTTCGTCACGCCAATTCGTTTTAGTGTGAATCTGCCCGGTACTTATGAATGAATGTTTTCACAGTAAACTCGCTTCATCAATAAGGAAAAAAACGAGTTGAACGCATGTGTCCCTTTCCCTTTGGACGATAAAACTATACAATTGCTGTATCAAATATAACTCACGAAAATCTTGTTAATATTTGTCAACTTTTCAACTTTTTGGCATCCCTGCTTTCAATAAAAAAAAACAATCAAGGTACCATCACTTAAGTATAGTAACTCCATATCCCCCCCCCCTCTGGATACCATCTTGATAGGATACCGTCTCTGCTTTAAATAAAAAAAATAATTAACTTATTGACATCCCTGCTTTCAAAAAAAAATTAGAGGTATTATCATTTGAATATGATAGCTCCCTACCCCCTCCCCCCCCCCGCTCTGGATACCATATTGATAGGATACCGTCTCTGCTTTAAATAAAAAAAAATAATTAACTTTTTGGCATCCCTGCTTTAAAAAAATTGGAATATTATCATTTAAATATGATAGTTCCCTACCCCCCCCCCTCTGGATACCACCTTGATAGGATGCCGTCTCTGCTTTAAATTAAAAAAATTAAATTTTTGGCATCCCTGCTTTCAATAAAAAAAAGAGATATTATCACTTAAATGTAATACCTCCCTACCCCCTCCCTGGATACCACCTTGATAGGATACCGTCTCAGCTTTCCATTAAAAAAATAATTTACTTAGTAATTAACTAGGTTACTATATGGTTCAAACAAACACGCAAAATAACGTTAAACAGCTTAGTGTTCCTCGAAAAAAAAAATTTGAGGGTATGAGTAAAGGGGTAGGCAACAACAAAAATGTCGAAATTCAGATATACCTAAAATTACTGGAAAACTGAGTGATAGATTCGCCGTGGCATTCAATAAGATCCAAAGAATCTAATTAAAAGGGAGCACACACAAAACCCAAATTAGGCCAGTAGCCTATGAGAAATCGCAAAATAGCCAAGACAATGAACAAGTCCCAATGAGGGGCCTTGGGTCTATCAAAATATTTCAGTGGTTTCCAAGGGAATTTGATATAATTTTTTTCCGTCTCCACTTTAAATGAAAAAAAATATATATATTTTTGGCATCCCTGCTTTCAATAAAAAAAGAGATATTATAGTTTAAAATGATAGCCCCCTACCCCCCCCCCCCCGTATGGGCAATAATTTACAATTTTTTTATGAATCATATTTTTGGGGTAACTTCCGTTTCAATCTTTAATTCCACAACGTTGTACATAGCTTAGTTTTGTCTAATAGAAGTTTTGTCATAGCTAAGTTTTGTCTCAACAGAAGGTTTTGTTGCTGTTTTTTTTTTAGGGGGGGGGGGAATTTTTCAGAGAGAAGATTGTATTTTCCTTAATCTATCAGGCGTTCAACAATTGTGTATTAAACATCAAGAGGTACTTTTCCGCTTAATGGTAAACACTAAAGAAGTCAAGTTTGGTTAATGCTAATACAAAAAAATAGGATGTATATATAATAGTTTAGAAACAAATTTGGGCTAAATATTTGCACATTAGGGGGATAGGGGGGCAAAGCATAGCATATATTAAATACGTAACCTAACATAACCTAGGTACCTCCCCCCTAAACCGCAAAAAGCAACAGTTTAAATATTGTAAGTTCAATGGGAAACCACGCTCATCGATCAATTTAGATAACAATTACCCGCTTTACGGGTCTCCATCACTGCATTCATTCGACTGTCTATAGCCGTTGTGTACCTATTGTGAATGCTTTAAATGACTTCTCACAGAAATTCCTTAATATTTCTCTCTACTTGTCGTATTTTCGACAGCTAAAGACGAAGTGGTGTATATCTTCATACACTCCACATGTGTCAGAGTTGGTGTGTTGCACACCTATAGCGTGGCTTCTCAAAGTCTATTGTTTTATGTCCTAAGAACTTTTGGCTCTGTCATTACCTGAGAGGTAATGACAGCTCCTGAGTTCACTCAGTACCTCCCAGGTACTGCAACAAAGGTATTGCAACAAAGGCAGCAATACAGACACGGTGAAAGTCATTATATGACAATTGTTGGGGGTTTTGTCTTTTGTGCTTGCTTTGGTTTTGACATGCACTTCAGTATGTTGTATCTGTTAGCCAATTTTTATTGCTTAATTAACTAAGATAAATTGTCTCTACCCATAGGTGGTCATGCAACTGAACCTAACCTGCTAGATGGCATATGTGTTAAATTTTTGTTCTAGCTTATTTTCCCATTGCTGTCGGTGTTTTGACAACTAAAACCAAACTGTTCAACACACATATAGTTTTCAATGTTATGCAAATGACATTCAAACGGTTTGAAGGTTTGAAAAGGAAGGGAGGTAAAGAGACAGCGCCTCTGATCTTTGAAAATCTCCTAAGTCTGTGTTGTATGCTACCTAGTGTATATCGCTTTGTGACATCAAAATTCTTGTGTTTGTCCAGTGTCAATAGCTAACGTCTTATTTTCCAGGTTCTTCAAAACATGATCCACTGTGCTGACCTTAGTAATCCAACAAAGTCATTGGAATTGTACAAATCTTGGGTCAAACTTGTAATGGAGGAATTTTTCCAACAGGGTGACAAAGAAAGGATAGAAGGATATGAGATATCCCCTATGTGCGACAGGAATGATACAACAATAGAAAAATCGCAGGTAGGCTTTCTAGTTTTTACCTCTTCTCACTGCTACGGCATTGCATTGAAAATGGGAATATGGAAAATTGGAACAGTGATCTTAATTTATGCTTACCTTGGGAACCCCCGAGATTCCCCCACCACAAATCTAGCTAATTCATGAAAATATTGGAAGGCAAGTGATATTTTTATTGGAGACATAAACGTAGTTATTTTCAAGATCTAGGATGGGATGGGGCTTTTTTACTAAAAATTGAAAAAAGTTATTTATCAAAATATAGAGAGGGGGCAGTTGTTCTTCTGTCAGCTGTTCATCTACAATAGATGCTCACCAATTACCAAAATTCAACAAGAATTCAGCTTTATTTATTTTCTGCATAACAGTTTGAATCTTTAGTCTGAATAATAGTACTGTATTATATCATATCGAATTATTGTTAAATTGTTTGTTAAAATTATCAAAATATATTTGTAACCATTTTTACAATATTAATTATGTAAATTATTTGCTGTCTGAATTTATTCGATTTGGGAAGTAATTTTGCTCTGCTACTTAGGGTGCAATTCTAATGGGCCTGCCACAAATAGTATTTTATATATTAATAGTTAATGTTTATATAATTAGTTTATATATTAAAATAATTAATATTAATTAATAGTTAATAGTTAATTAATAGTTAATAGTATAATAATGATAGTAAACAATGTAAAATTAAATAGTAAAATTGTAATATTTAGTATACTAACTACGGCAGAAGTGACAATAGCTACAGCAGAATAAAGTTGATATCAAGCATGATACAAGCTCCTACCCAGGTATTCATCTTAATCCTTTGTTGTATCAGTTTTTAAGTTGCGAAGCATAAGCGACGGTAATTTCGTAGATTGCAAGGCCTGGGTAAATTCCCTCACCTTATGATGACAGTCAATAGGGTCCATGTACGTCACTTTTCCTACTTTTATGCTCTGCTCCATCTTCTTACGCTAGAACGGTGGTTCCCAACAGATTTTGTGCCATGCCCCAAGTAGGCATTTCTAAAATCCTGATGCAGTCTCGTGATATTTATATTTTGTTATTCAACATTTTACGTGTATTCACCTGAGGGAATCTTAAAGGCCATTAACTTAGTATCTTTTTTGGCTCGTCCTCTAGGACTATAATATGCTAATGAAAAATATTGTCGGAAAACAGCACTTTTTATACATTGTAAAACGTCATTGGAATACTATCACGCCTCTTTTTCACTTTTTAAATGCATTTGAATTGACATCATTCACATTTAAAATGTATTTTTTTTATTTTGGGTCAGAAGTATAGTCAGCCGAAGGGGGCATGTCCTGCCTATAACCTACCAAAATATTGCCATACCCCACCAGTGGAGCCTGCGCCCCACGTTGGGAATGTCGGTGCAAGAAATATTCTTTCTTTGTCTTATAGACGCAAAGGGGGAAGGAGCTTTGATTTTTACTTCTTTTTCAGTTGTAACAATAAAATTCTTTTAGAATAAAAGAATCATGATAAAAAATTGTCACAGTAAAAAAAAATATTTAAAAATACCATAAAGTTGTGGGATGAAAAAAGGATGTGATGATTCCAAATAGTAAAACTAATTTATACGTTTTATTCAAAGTTATGCAGACTCTTTTTTTTTCTTTTATAGATTTCTTACTTCTTATGTATTAAATTTAATCGCTCCATCTGTTTTATGGAGATTCTGGACAAAAAGGCGATTGTGTATTTTTATCAAATTCTGTAAGTCCAGTAAACTTTTTCTGTCCAGTAGAGTTAATTTTCTGCAACAAAGCACATTTTGTATTACCACAGGTGAGGTATGATGTTGCATACACGATACGAATCATCTTTATATACTAACTTCAAGAGTCTTGTGGCACCCCTTTAAAGATTAAGGAGGAATTTTGTGGAAACATTTAAATACGACTATATTCTTAGCAGTTGTTACATCACGTTCTCTACATCCTTGAAAATATACTATGTCTAATCTAATATGCACACGACCAGGGATACGATAAAGGATGGGGATAAAACATCAAAATTTAAGCCTTGAAGGGTCCTCCTGAGAAATTGTTTTAAATACGAGCTGTCCTAGCCGAGTGGTTAGCGCTCTGCACTTGAAATCCTCAAGTCAGGGGTTCGCGTCCTGGCTTCACTGGTTATTTTCTTTGGAACGAGGGTCATTAGTGTGATTCTGCAAGCTCAGCCAGAATCAACCCAACCATAAATGGGTACCTGGAGGAATATGGGGGGAAACACGGGAAATGTCGGATGATTTGTCCCCAACCACGCATTACACTCCTGGCCAAAGGCATTGAATGAGAAGATTGGTACCTGCACAACGCAGGCTATGGTCAGCATGCGAAAAAGTTTTTTTTAAGTTTAAGTTTAATACAAAAATATGCATTACATGTTAAATATAATCATCTAATTTGTAAATCGTATACCTTTGTTTTAGAAGCTTGTATAATTTCTTTTTCATTGAATAGAAAATTCAAAATCAAAAAGGGATCTAATGTCAAAATGTTTACAAAAATTAACGCTGTGATGTGTAACCTAAAAATATAATTCCTGGAAGGTCAGAGGAAGATCCCAATTCCCCAAGCCACTGCTATGTCCTGTCAGCTTACTTGGGCTGGTACTCTAAAAAAAAAATAGGGGGTGGGGAACAGAGGTGAACAAATATTTCCTTGGGGACCAGTCTTTCGCTCAATGGCCCTGAATATGTACGGTAAGAGTCATTTATTAGCATTTTCATTGGGAGACGAGGGGGCTTTGCCTGACGAAGAAATATCAGATACTCCTAAATATGCACAAGAGTTAATCTTACGGTGACTCCGAGAAAGCATAATTCCTAAAACTCCACTTTTCTGCTCAACTGTCCTAATTCACATTATTTTTTAAACTACGTTTTATTTTGCATTCATAAGAAACGTATATAGGCTACCTAATGACTAAACCAAGTTCCAAATGATTTTTGAGAAAGATAGATCCTTCTAATAACCACTGTCAGGAGGCCTGTAAAGCAGAGTGAGTGGCTTAAGGGCCACTCTCCTCGAATACTGTTGTTTATGCGATTCTCCCATAAATTTTGTATGTTTCACACAGTTTTCCGGTTTTTGTGTTTTTCGAATTTAGTCCTCTAATATGTTTCTACGTATATTTTTACCTTTCAAAGTTAGTTCTGATCATTTCTATTTAATATGGTTTATGTTTTTCAGGTTGGTTTTATGGACTACATCGTTCATCCTCTGTGGGAAACATGGGCTGACCTTGTTCATCCGGATGCACAACATATACTCGACACACTAGAGGAGAATCGTGAGTGGTATGCAAGTATGATTCCACCCAGTCCTCCTCAAGACTCAGAACCCTCTATTGTGACAGAACCACAAACCAATCCAAGTGACAAAATACAGTTTCAAATAACATTAGAAGAAGGAGAAAGTGATGATGACTTTTCTTAGCTATGGTACATAAAAATGATTTCATGTGATCGTAAAGCCATCCATGTGAAGGGCTGCAACGTTATAATCCCCGTGCGATGACGTTAATACGTTAATAACGGTCAATAACTTGTTTCAAAAGAGAAGATATAAAATAGATTCTGAGATGGAATTGATGACAATGCGAAGCAACGAGTACAGTGTGGAACAGCGCGTGCTCGTACTACTTACAATTTTCAGACTGTTAACCACATAGAAGTCTATCTTTTATTCGCAATATATGTATTTTTTTATACATTCAGTGACTTGTATTTATAGTGATAGAGGATATTTAGTAACCTGAAATCAAGGCCGTATCCAGGGGGGTTATCGGCTTTGAACCCCCCCCCCCCGAAATTTTTGTCCGACTCAAGAAAACGTAACAAAATGCATACAAACACATTTATGACGAATTCTTTGAGTTTTTTTGTGATCTTCCCCTTCCCGAGACAAAATACCCCCGAATAAAAATCCTGGATAAGCCCTTGCCGGAAATCAATAAGATTTCGATGATATTCAGACCTTATGCTATATATTTAAATGTGTTTCCTCAGTAAATATTCCCCTACGTGTTTTTTATTTAATATTTGTATGGGAAAGTAAGAATCTCTGTTCGAATAATACTTGTTATATAGTTGTCATAAATATGAATAAGGGAACTAAAAAATCACCCCCCCCCCCTCCTCCTTGGGATTCGATGACAGGCACCAGTCCATCAAATTTCTGAAGACTGCGCCAATTTAACATTAACCAACACCTACACTGATGTCTGTTTTCATCTTCAGTGTCACCTGTTTCAGGTTCACTTGTCGTCAGTGTGCAAAATTGCTGAAACTTTTGAGATATCCTAAATAATTTTCTGAAAAATCCTCAATTACCTTATGAGAAATCTGGATATTTTGTTTTCGTTTAAGTATCAACAGGTTTGTAAGATCGTTGTGACCTCTGAAAAGTCCTTAGTTTTGTTCTGAAAATTTTTTCTTAGAAATTCTAAACTATATTCTGAGAAATATAGGTTGCCGCCGTACCAAAAAATTTCGTAATATACACGCCACTCCACATATTTTACATATCGATGGTATCAATTTAATATGCAAGGCAACACGTACATTTATGATCATTTTCTTCTTCAGTGTCAACTGGTTTGCAAAATTGTTGTAGCCTCTGAAATTTCCTAATAATTTTTTGAAGAATTCGCAAATTATCTTATAAGGAATCAGGATATTTATTTTATTTTTAGATGTCAACAGGTTTGTAAGATCGTTGTGACTTCTGAGAAAGCCTTAATTTTGTCCTGAAGATTTTTTTGAGAAATTCTAAACTATTTTCTCAGAAATTCTGATTTTTATATTTCAGGATCCAATGATATATGCCAGTCCCTAAAATTTTCTACAGATGGCATCAATTTAATATACAAGCCAACACATATATTCATGATCGTTCTTTTCTTCAGTGTCAACTGGTTCACAAAATTACTTGTGCTTCTGAGAAATTCCGAATTAGTTTTTAAGAAATCCTTAATTATCTTTTAGGAACTCCTAAATTCAATTTTCTTCTTATATTCTTGATATTCTTATTTATCGCTTTTTTGGGTTTTAACAACCTTACCTGATCTTATCACAACCCGGTTATGTTCCCTATAGTGTCATGCGCAGTTGCCACTAATTCTGCTACTGTTGACTCAAGTAATGCTCAATATTGGGTATATAGATCAAATTAATGTTTACAAATCTGAGTAAGTGTCTTTGCATCTTCACTTGCGTTTTCAGGTGAAGCTGGCCAAGTGAAGGCGAAAGGAGTAATTAATTAAGATTAATGATTAATTAATGATTAATTAATGAATCAATTAATGATTAATTAAGATGGTGTCAGGTGCTCCTTATAGGGCCGTGTTGATCAAGCCCCTCTAAGGCTTGTATTAATCACCACCTGGTAACGTAACGCCACCTGACACCATCGAAGGAATACTACGATTTTACATCCTAGGGAGTATTAGCCTTAATACCGGAGGTCCAGTATTAATGAAAGCTTTTTTCGTTCATTTTAAGTTCGTCTTTTATTCCTGATTGCTTTAAATCTCAAAATTACTCCTGATTTTGCTTTAAAAAGCATTTATTAATACTTTTCAAGCTAAGCCATATGTCACTCCATCAAAACATATTTTGTACACTTAGTCCAAAATGTGTTCCTTAAAGAAAAGGGAGGTCAGTTGGCTTAAATACTTTTTCCATATTTTCCTGAAAGGCCCTCTATGGAAATTTTGAAAGTGTGGGGTCTAAAATATACTTTCTTAGGATTGAAACAGATAGTAATCCAAAGAAACAATGAATTGGAATGGACTATACTAGAGGGAGAAATAGAATAGAATAAGAATTAGAAAAAGAATGGAAAAAAAAATTGTAAAACGTCAGGCGACAACCCAGTAAAAGTGAGATGTGAGGTAGCTTCTAAGTAGAAATCAAGGTCAAACTACTACCAGTTATATACTTTGTTAGCCTTCCAGTGTTGGAAAGTAAATGAACAAAATAAATAGTGCTTTTAACTATAATTATGTAGACTTTTAGCTTTAACATTATACATCACATATACCTCAGATTATTTGTTACGATGTTAGTCCATTGCGAGATACTATTCCCAGTGATTCAAAATATATATTTTGTTGTTAAAGAGTTTCAGTGCCTATAAACTAAAATCATGATCAGACTAAACTTGATTCAGTTCTTAATCTGTCTCAGTTAATCGCGAAAGTCAACCCTGGAAGTTGCTTCTTTCCCCCTTCCCCTCAATTCTTCTTTCTCTCTCTATTCATATATTCGAATATAGACTGAACTGAATTTTGAAAGATTAAAGCTAAATAGTGAACTGAAATTGAAAAATAACTGAAAGCGTTCTGTAAAATTGTTGACACACTCAGAATTTCACAATTATTTATATGCATATGTGTGACAGTCTAATATTATTTATATCGTGTCTGTTAGGTGTGCACCTGAAATTTTTGTAACAAGTGATAGAAATTTTGTTTTTAATAAGGTGTGAAAAATAATTTTTATACGAAATGAATACAACAAATTACCATCTCATGTAACATCCCAATAATATGGTTTCCCCATTATATGAATAGTGTACGAAGCAGTTGCAATGTTTTATTTGTTCGTGCGTTACGGTACGAACACGTTTACGGTACGTTTGTTACGGTAAATACGGTAAACCACTCACTACTTGGTTAATAAAATATGGTAATTCCATATTTTATATAGTAAAATATGGTAAATTGGTTAATAAATATGGTTAATAAAATATGGTAATGGTAATAGGGAAAACCAGACTCGTAAATGCTAAAACCCTTATCATTTGTGCATAATATTGTGATTGTCTGATTATAGCATGAATTTAGGCTAAGATTGACTTATTGGATTAAGAAACCTTTCCTATTTTAGACTAAGTCCTATTAACCACTCTATAACTTATAACTCCACTCTATAACTCCTATTACCTATTACCACTCTATATTACCACTCCTATTACCACTCTATAACTCCTATTGACCAATCTATAACTCTATAATTTTAACCTTGAATAATCGTTGCAATGTGATTATGAATCATTAGTCTTCAGGCTAGTGAAAACGTACCACCAAGTAAGCGTTTTCTTCCAACGTTTAAAAACGTTGTAATGCAAACGATCAGCTTTTTCACAGAAAAGGCGGAGTTCTTTGGCAAATATCTTGAATTCATAAAGTGTGGACGCTCAAGGAAGAAAATTTGCTAGGTAAATAAGCGTACTGAGTGAGATTTGAGCTTAAATTGAAAAAAAATGTTTCCATAAATGCCATTTTATAAAAAACAACTCAAGATCAACATTAATCTAAGAAATATCCTTTGTCGAAAGCTGTTATAAAATACGTCTATATTGAATAAATGTAGCTGGTAATATTTTAAAAAACGCTAAATCTATCTAGCTGTTAAGATTTTATGGTTTCAATAAAATTATTTTTCATTAGGTGGAAGTGGTAAAGCGCTTCAGAAAAACAAATTGTTTGAGCTTAATGTCGTTGACTTTAATATATTCATTTGGTGCATGGCATTCAAAGGTTCCATCTGACAATCGCCTCTCTGTAAACAAGATTTTACATTTGAATGCCATGCACCAAATGAATATATTAAAGTCAATTTACTTCAAATTTACTTCAAATTAAAAATTAAAACTAAATTAATAATTTACTTTATTAATTCATTTACTTTAATAATTAAATTTAATAATAATTTACTTTAATAATTAAATTAGTAAATTAAAAATTTACTTCAAAACGCATTTTGAAACTTTCAGTTATTATGGGCTTTGATTCGCTTACTACAAGGCTTCAGATATTGCTGCAGCCATGACTTTTTATCGCATTTTGGAGGGGGAAGCCGAATGTTTATTATCGATAATTAACATCGACTAATTATCGCGCTTCGGCTAGCGAATTTGGATAGAAAATAATTTACATACACATTGAACAGTTACGATACCGACTCGAGTGTTTTGGTACATATTTGCCGCAATTTTCTTTCAGCAATTCAAACGCTCTATGAAATGTTTTGGAAAATTTGAATTTGCCGCCCAGTCTCTAAAAAAAACGAGTTCTATCGATCCATTTATTTATTTATTTATTCATTATCTGTTCGTTTCATTTTTCTGATCTTCTTAGGTCCTGTAGATATTAGAAACCTCCTCTTTTCACTGACAAAAGTAGACAAGAGTCAAAAGTAGCTTGAAACAAAGTCTTTAATGTAAAACTTATCTGTGCTGTATCGTAAAACCTTGAAGCAACTATCCTGTGGAAACAAAGTCTTTGATATCAGTTAAAATCCCTAAATCCGTTATTCAGTGTCATTCGCTCATTAAAAAATTTATAGGGTGCTACTTAACGCCTTTTGGGTTGCTGCAGCCTATTTGGAAAGCTAATCTAGTGACATTTGCACGGTTCTACGTGACTTTTTTGTTTATATTGAACTTATCCACGTTCTTTACGTGGATTGCCGTAATAATTTTATCCCGTCGGAAAAGCTACATTTATCTTGGGTAGGTTTTTTCGAAAGGTTTATTTGCATTTTGTTCAGTACAAGCACGATTCTTCAATACAAAGCGATAACTCGTTTGAATCTTTTGTTGCATGACACTTCTGTATATGAAGAATAAGGAAGGGGGTGGGGTAAACATATCTATTATTATAAAGAAACCGAGGTTGGGTCATTACGTTTGACTCAGATTGAAAATCTCTGCAGGTTATCGACTTAGAAATACTTCAGCACGCCTACTCTTCAGCTACAAAATTGGTAATAGGAGGAATGATGCTGAGGAGGTTATAAGAGGGTCGCAGCCCAAATTTAAACATGGCTAATCATCACTTAGTCTAAAAGTGGTCTAAATGACCCGGATTGATAAACAAGTTGCACAAGAGGAACAAGTTGCAATACCCCACTTTTCACCTAAAAAGTTGGAAGAGGGAGGGTCAGGGAGGGCGTTGAATAAACCACACCCCTACCTTAGGAGCATTAATGGTTAATTATGACTTAGTCTAGAAGATGTTAGATGATTGTCTTCTAATGATTTAGAATACGAGTAACAGTAGGTTGGAGAAGGACAAAAATAAGTGCAAGGCTTGTTACTCAGAGGTTGGAGATCGGAGAAGGACAAAAATTGCCGCAATGCTTGTTACTCAGAGTTGATATTTGTGAACATATATGTAAATATTATCCTCGGGTATTATATATTGTTATTAATCACTATTATTTCTTTGGTAGTTGAATGATTTCCATAGGACAAATATGTTTATTGACAATTTAAAAGCTGTGTAAAATTGAATTTTGTGTTTTGTCAGGTTAGCTTGTAAGAGGGAATAGTCCGTAAAAGGTTGGAAGAAATACAGCTGTGTCTTGTATTGTGATGTTTTTTTTTTTG